>NC_064868.1:37367771-37667771 GCF_024139225.1 Suncus etruscus
AATCCGCGAAAGTACACCGGCCCAGTGGGGCTCAGCTGTGAAAGACTGTGAGTGTGACCTGTCTATGTCTCTCTACTGTCCTCTGGCGTGAAACTCTTGCGAGTGGGGCAAAAAGAGGCTCAGAGGAGCACGGCCGCTCCGCTTCGCTACGCGGCCGTGCACTCTTTCTAAGGAAAGAACTCCATTGCAACAAGAAGGAAAAATCACACTAAGAACGGCGCTATATCACAGAAGCAAACATTTCTCTCTGGACTGTCTTCTCTGTTGCATGCTCGGGCCTAAGATTTGACCCAGTGTGAGGCTTCATCCACGGAGGAACCCTCCCTTAGAGGCAAGTCAGCCCATCCAGAAAGGGAGGAGCCAGAGGAGTGTGCTGCCTACATCATATAGACAATGAATACCACCACAACACGTAGAAAAACCCACAATACAAGTGTGACAATGGGGAAACAACGCAGGCCAGCATCAGACATAGAGAATGAAGATGACAATTCTGAGGACCAGATAATGACTGAACAACTAATCAACCTCTCAGATAAGGACTTTAGACTAGCAATATGGAAGGTGCTCAACAGACTCCAAGAAACCATGGATCGAGTTGAACAGAACACTAATAAGAACCAAGAAAATATGAAGGCAGAAATGACAAAACTCCAAACTGAAATAACATGTCAACTAACAGGACTGGAAAAGTCAGTAAACGAAGTGAATGACAAAATGGATAAGCTCTGGGACAGGGTATCAGAAGTTGAGAATAGACTTGGTGCTGTGGAAGATGAGATACATAACAATTCCATACAGCAGGAGAGATTGGACAAAAAACTTAAAGCAAATGAGCAGACAATGGAAAAATTAGTCAAAGAATGGGAACAGACGAAAATAGAAGTCTATGATAAGATCAACAGAAACAACTTAAGAATCATTGGAGTCCCAGAGACCCAGGAAGAAAATTTCCAGGAAGAATCAATGGTCAAGAACATCATTAAAGAGAAACTTCCAGAGCTAAAGAATATATGTGATCAAATCCTGCATGCCCGAAGAGTACCAACCAAAAGAGACCCCAGAAAAAACACCCCAAGACACATCCTAGTCACAATGACAAATCCCACAGATAGAGACAGAATTCTGAAAACAGCAAGATCAAAAGGGGAAATCATGTTCAAGCAAGCTTCCCTGAGATTTACAGCAGACCTGTCACCAGAAACGCTCAATGCCAGAAAGCAGTGGTGGGATATTGTGACAAGACTGAATGAAATGAATGCTTCACCCAGAATACTATACCCAGCAAAACTCACTTTCCGGTTTGATGGAAGAATACATGGTTTCACAGACAAAAAACAGCTCAGAAACTTCACAGACACAAAACCAGTCTTAAGAGAAAAACTGAAAGACCTAATCTAAGACAAGACTACCCAAAAGACACACCAAATTTTGAAATAAAGATGGCGTTAAATCCCAGGACAATTCTTTCTCTCAACGTCAATGGACTAAATGCACCAGTTAAGAGATACAGAGTGGCTAAATGGATCAAAAAACTCAATCCAACCTTCTGCTGCCTACAAGAAACGCACCTGAATAGTCAGAACAAACATAGACTCAAAATAAAAGGCTGGAGAAAAGTTATCCAAGCAAACAACACCCATAAAAAAGCTGGAGTGGCCATACTAATATCAGATAATGCAAACTTTATACTCAGGAAAGTTGTAAGGGACAAAGACGGACATTTTATATTAATCAAGGGGTACGTAGAGCAGGAAGAATTCACTCTCCTAAACATATATGCACCGAATGAGGGGCCAGCAAAATATTTAATACAACTGTTGACAAATCTGAAAAATAATATCAACAACAACACAATAATTGTGGGGGACCTTAACACGGCTTTGTCAACACTGGACAGGTCAACCAGACTGAAACCCAACAAGAATATACTAGACCTGAGGAGAGAAATGGAAGAAAGAGGCCTAGTGGATATATATAGGACACTCCATCCCCAGAAACCTGGATACACATTCTTCTCCAATGTACATGGGACATTCTCCAGGATAGACTACATGCTGGCACATAAAACATACCTCCATAATATCAAGAGGATAGAAATTTTGCAGACTACCTTCGCTGACCACAAGGCTCTGAAATTATTTGTGAACTCCAAAGGGACCCAGAAGAAACACTTTAACACCTGGAAGTTAAACAGCCTCATGCTCAATAACCAGTGGGTCCGAGATGAAATCAAGGAGGAAATAAAAAGGTTCCTGGAAACAAATGACAATAAAGACACAAACTCTCAGAACTTATGGGACACAGCAAAAGCAGTACTGAGAGGAAAATTTATAGCTTTGCAAGCACACATCAGGAAGGAAGAAGGAGCTTACCTGAGTAGCTTAATGACACAGCTAATAGAACTAGAAAATGCTCAACAAAAGGACCCAAGAATAGGAAGACAGAAGGAAATAACAAAGCTGAGAGCAGAAATCAACGAAGTGGAAACTCAAAAAACAATCCGAAAGATCAACGAAAGCAGAAGTTGGTTCTTTGAAAAAATAAACAAGATTGATAGACCACTGGCAAACCTAACAAAGAAAGAGAGAGAGAGAAACTTGATAACTCGTATCAGGAATGAAAAAGGAGAGATCACTACTGATATGACAGAGATTCAAAGGGTAATCAGAAACTACTTTGAAAAACTCTACGCCACTAAAAATGAGAACCTGGAAGAAATGGATAAATTCTTGGACTCTTATAATCTTCCACGGTTGAAGGAAGAGGATGTAGCATATCTAAACACCCCCATCACCATTGATGAAATTAAAACAGTAATCAAATGTCTGCCGAAAAACAAAAGCCCAGGTCCAGATGGATTCACTAATGAATTCTATCAAACTTTCCAAGAGGAACTACTGCCAATCTTGGCAAGACTCTTTCATGAAATTGAACAAACAGAAACACTTCCAAATAGCTTTTATGAAGCCAACATCACCTTGATACCTAAACCAGACAGAGACGCTACCAAAAAAGAAAATTACAGACCAATATCACTGATGAATGCAGATGCAAAGATCCTCAACAAAATCCTGGCAAATAGGATTCAATGCCTCGTTAAGAAGATCATCCACTACGATCAAGTAGGTTTCATTCCAGGAATGCAAGGCTGGTTTAACATCCGTAAATCTATCAACATAATACACAACATCAATAACAAGAAAAATAAAAACCACATGATCATATCAATAGATGCAGAGAAAGCATTTGATAAGGTCCAACACCCATTCTTGATCAAAACTCTCAGCAAGATGGGAATGGAGGGAACCTTTCTCAATATAGTGAAGGCCATCTACCACAAGCCAGTGGCAAATATTATCCTCAATGGAGAAAAACTGAAAGCCTTCCCTCTAAATTCTGGCACAAGACAAGGCTGTCCTCTCTCACCACTCCTATTCAACATAGCACTGGAAGTACTTGCTATAGCGATTAGGCAAGAAAAGGATATCAAGGGAATCCAGATAGGAAAGGAAGAAGTGAAGCTCTCACTGTTTGCAGATGACATGATACTCTACTTAGAAAACCCTAAAGACTCTATCAAAAAGCTTCTAGAAACAATAGACTCATATAGCAAGGTGGCAGGCTACAAAATTAACACACAAAAATCAATGGCCTTTCTATATACCAATAGTAAAAAGGATGAAATGGACATTAAGAAAACAACCCCATTCACAATAGTACCACACAAACTCAAATATCTTGGAATCAACTTGACTAAATATGTGAAGGACCTATACAAAGAAAACTATAAAACTCTGCTCCAAGAAATAAGAGAGGACACACGGAAATGGAAACACATACCCTGCTCATGGATTGGCAGGATTAACATCATCAAAATGTCAATACTCCCCAAGGCATTATACAGATTTAATGCCATCCCTCTAAAGATACCCATGACATTCTTCAAAGAAGTGGATCAGACACTTTTGAAATTCATTTGGAACAATAAACACCCTCGAATAGCTAAAGCAATCATTGGGAAAAAGAATATGGGAGGAATTACTTTTCCCAACTTTAAACTGTACTACAAAGCAACAGTTATCAAAACAGCATGGTATTGGAATAAGGATAGGTCCTCAGATCAGTGGAATAGGCTTGAATACTCAGAAAATGTTCCCCAGAGATACAACCATCTAATTTTTGATAAAGGAGCAGGAAATCCTAAATGGAGCAGGGAAAGCCTCTTCAACAAGTGGTGTTGGCACAATTGGATAGCCACTTGCAAAAAATTAAACTTAGACCCCCAGCTAACATCATGTACAAAGGTAAAATCCAAATGGATTAAAGACCTCGATATCAGCCCCAAAACCATAAGATATATAGAACAGCACATAGGCAAAACACTACAGGACATTACAGGCATCTTCAAGGAGGAAACTGCACTCTCCAAGCAAGTGAAAGCAGAGATTAACAGATGGGAATATATTAAGCTGAGAAGCTTCTGCACCTCAAAGGAAATAGTGCCCAGGATACAAGAGCCACCCACTGAGTGGGAGAAACTATTCACCCAATACCCATCAGATAAGGGGCTAATCTCCAAAATATACAAGGCACTGACAGAACTTTACAAGAAAAAAACATCTAACCCCATCAAAAAATGGGGAGAAGAAATGAACAGACACTTTGACAAAGAAGAAATACGCATGGCCAAAAGACACATGAAAAAATGTTCAACATCACTAATCATCAGGGAGATGCAAATCAAAACAACGATGAGATACCACCTCACACCCCAGAGAATGGCACACATCACAAAGAATGAGAATAAACAGTGTTGGCGGGGATGTGGAGAGAAAGGAACTCTTATCCACTGCTGGTGGGAATGCTGTCTAGTTCAACCTTTATGGAAAGCGATATGGAGATTCCTCCAAAAATTGGAAATCGAGCTCCCATACGATCCAGCTATACCACTCCTAGGAATATACCCTAGGAACACAAAAATACAATACAAAAACCCCTTCCTTACACCTATATTCATTGCAGCTCTATTTACCATAGCAAGACTCTGGAAACAACCAAGATGCCCTTCAACAGACGAATGGCTAAAGAAACTGTGGTACATATACACAATGGAATATTATGCAGCTGTCAGGAGAGATGAAGTCATGAAATTTTCCTATACATGGATGTACATGGAATCTATTATGCTGAGTGAAATAAGTCAGAGAGAGAGAGAAAAACGCAGAATGGTCTCACTCATCTATGGGTCTTAAGAAAAATGAAAGACACCCTTGTAATAATAATTTTCAGACACAAAAGAGAAAAGAGCTGGAAGTTCCAGCTCACCTCAGGAAGCTCACCACAAAGAGTGATGAGTTTAGTTAGAGAAATAACTACATTTTGAACTGTCCTAATATTGAGAATGTATGAGGAAAATGTAGAGCCTGTTTAGGGTACAGGCGGGGGTTGGGTGGGGAGGAGGGAGATTTGGGACTTGGGTGATGGGAATGTTGCACTGGTGATGGGTGGTGTTCCTTTTATGACTGAAACCCAAACACAATCATGTATGTAATCAAGGTGTTTAAATAAAAAAAAAATTAATTAAAAAAAAAAAAAAAAAAAAAAAAAAAAAAGAATGACCAAATACAATGAAACAAAGTACACGAGAATTGGTGTTTAATAGAAACATGCCATGTGATAGAGTTGCAGGATTGTATAGAAAGGAAACAGATTATGATGGAGGGAAGCATTCAATCAGGAAAAGGAGGTGATGCTGAAAGGTGGTAAAGTGCTAATATGGTAACCTATCAGCGCCATATTCTAAACCACTGTTTCAAAATACTTTAAAAAAAATTCTCCTCTTATTCTTTGTGAGGCACACACGGGGTCTGGAAGTATTGGTCAACAGAAGTGGACACTTGTGAAGGAACTGGTGTTTAAAGCATTTTCAACTGAAAACCAATCGAATAAATTAGTAATTTCTAGGTGACTAAATAAAAAGAGAATATTGTGTGAAGTTCTGTATAGTTTCATAATTCTTTCTTATATATAAATGTATATATATATTCATTTACCTTTGCTATTTTTCTTTAATATGCATTTGAGATGGTTACTGAAACATACAGTTAAATGAGACTGATGAAACTAATGCCAATAGATTTAAATTATGAAACAAGAACAATAACCAGGGGCTGGAGTGATAGCATAGTGGTTAGGGCATTTGCCTTGCACATGAACAACCTGGGATGAACACAGGTTCGATCCCAAAACAAAAACTCAACAATAATTTGATTATATCCAAATTATGCTTACCAACATAGATAATTAAAATAAATATTAATTTTTTCTTTTTTTATTGAAAGAGAAAAGGGTGAAAAGTCCATCTTTTAATAAAAGGAAAATATAATCTTTCAAAATAGCTAATACAAGGTATATTTTCACATTTATTCTTCCACAGAATAGTGTTATATGCTATATAAATCATTGTCAGACCCCAAATGATATTTTCTTAAAAGCAAAAATGTTGTACTAATGGTATTGACATTTTATTTCAATAAAACTAAGGTGTAATACCAAAGTTTAAGGAATCAATAGTTAATAATACCGAGTCAATTATATGACTTTAAATAATATCTAAATATTTTTAAAATGAAACAAAAATAGTAAGTAAAACTCACCTTTAGATAACTTTAGAAAAATAATTAACTTAACATCTACTTGGAATTTTCCACCTGCTCAAAGGAGAAGCATTCAAATTTTCAGTGTTTTTTTTGTTTGTTTGTTTTTCTAGGGTTAGGAGAAAGAAGACAACTTGAATGAGAAAAAAAAATGTGTATTTGTTTTTAGGAATCAACCGTATTGTTCATTAAATGATTCACTGTGTCATCTCTAAAGTTGAATAATTTTCCTCATTCTGCCAAAGAGCTTGACTCAGAGACTTCTTATTAATTCAATGAATTATCCTTTTGAATGAAAAGTTTCAGTGTTGTTCATTGAACATAGTTATTCAGTTATGAAAAAAATATTTAGCTCTAGGGACCAGAACAATAGTGCAGCAGTAGGGCGTTTGAACTGCACACAGCTGACCCAGGACAGACCTCGATTCCATCCCCGGTGTCCCATAAAGTCCCCCAAGCCAGGAGCGATTTCTAAGCACATAGCCTGGAATAACCCCTGAGTGTCACCAGGTGTGCCCCCCCCCCAAATACAACACCTGTGATGGGAAGTTTGCACTGGTGAAAGGAGGTATTCTTTTTATGACTGAAACCCAACTACAATCATGTCTCTAATCATGGTGTTAAATAAAAATATTATTACTATTATTATTTAAAAAGAAACAAAGCAAAGGAAAAATCTCTAAAAAGTAAATAAAATATTGTTTACTTAAAAAATAAAAATGTAACTCCCAATATTTTACTGAAAAAGCCAGATTTACTTACTTACATGTTTGATGTTGATATGCTATACTTTTCTCCTTTTCTAGTAATATTCTTTGTGATCTCTGTTTCTTTAAGGACTCGAATTAATCTGAAAATAGAGAGTGAAATAGATGGGATATGGAGATACCCGATTTTCTTGAATGTTGAACAACCTGATGTGGATGGTATTGTTGACATTGAAGCGGTTGGTTTAAATAAGGAATCTTCTGTTGAGTTACGTCTGAAAAGCACTTCCAGGTAATAATTTATCAAGCAAATATATGAACTTGGTTTTATGATTGTAAATTATGCTGATTTGGAAAAAAATTAAGATAATTCTATTCATTCTTTCATTTCACTGACTTGTAATAGTAGTGAAAGAAAGTAGTCTTTCACTGACAGAGTAGTATTGCTTCTATAAATCAAGCTTTAACTATTATTTTACTTAAAACAGGAAAGTAAGGTCTACCTAGTGAATACCAAAGCAAGAAGCAAAAGAATTAGACCTTTAAATTTTGCATAGAATCTTTATTTTCAAAGAACACTTCAATGTAATTTTCTAGGAAAAACACTGTTCAGTAAATTTTGATAGTGGATTATTGGGTGGTTTAGCTAATTACAGGTAATTGTGTAGTAATTATGGCATTGTATTTGTTTGTAATATGTTTAATCAAAGCTATATTACATATTTGTGTGATAACATGGATAATATAACAGTAATACATTTTTCTTTTATCTATCTCACATAAGTTGTGCATTGTTTTCAAAAATTACATGTATACTATAAAATTAATTCAATGTAACTTTGCATTTCACTTTATTTTATAATTCATAGACTCTGTTACCATATATATATTCAAAATCAATGTAGATATCCATTTTCTTCCCCTTCTCCATCAACACTGACATTTTCCTTATTTCTCTTTTAATCTCTACAACCTTGCCTTTTGGGGATATTTCATTAAAAAAAACTAATTTAATAGGCTGGAGTACAGCAGGTAAGATGCTTGCTTTACACATGATCAACCATGGTTTGACTCATGACACCCATATGCATGTGGGCACATGTTCATGGGCGTAAAGAGTATATGTGCCTACTCTTAATTTTTATATAAACTTTATCAAACTAGTACTTTACTAATCCCCAATGGTTTTCACTTCATGCTTGAATTATTGCATTACATTATTTGCCTGTAGTCGTTTTTATTTCAATTCATCTTAAATATTACAGCAAAACCAATGTCATTATGGAGGCTGGAGCAATAGTAAAGCAGGGAGAAAACTTTCTCTGCATGCAGCCAAACTGTTTTCCATTCCCAGCATTCCATGTTGTCCATGATCATAGCCAGGATTAATTCCTGAGAACCACTGTGTGTGGTCCCAAAAACAAAGACAAGAATAAAAACAAATAAAAACCAAATCTCCTGGGGGCCGGAGAGATAGCATGGAGGTAAGGCATTTGCCTTTCATGCAGAAGGTCATTGGTTGAATACCGGCATCCCATATGGTCCACCGAGCCTGCCAGGAGCAATTTCTGAGCATAGAGTCAGGAGTAACCCCTATATTATTAGCGAATAATAATATGGAAATGATGTTTTATCTATATTATATTTTACAGTTTAGAAATGAGCATATTTATTACATTTAAAAACTCAATGTAGATGATCAATAAAATATGTCAACCAACATATTTTATTTTATTTTGTGAGCCTCACTTAGCCATCCAAGGAATTATTCTTGGCTTTGTTCAGAGGTTACTCAGGCAATACTCAGGGAATCGTAAATGTTGCTAGGAATTGAACCTGATTCAACTTCATTTAAGACAAGAACCACAATCCTATACTATCTGGGTGGCCCCATCATTGGACATCTTAAACTCAATTTGGAACTCTCATTTGCAAGTCAGATTAGGGAGAGGACTGAAGTTTAAGGGAGAAGGTATACTAGGTGCATAATTCCAGAAGATGAGACTGTGAGTTCAACTGAAGTAAATGAAAATAAAACTGCAGGAATTTGGAAACAATGAAGAGATGCTGAAGGACAGGCACAAGTTAAGCAAATTGGTAATTTATTCAGAAGTAGTTAACTAGATAGCCCATAAGGCTGCTGGAGCCTGTGGTTTTATTTACCACTTCTCTGGGACAGAACCGAATGATGTATTGCTATTTCTAATCTCTCAGCTCAAATAACAATTTAGATAATTTCTTTGTCCATTCCCCTGGGCTTATGTCTGCCATGCAATAAATATCAGATATTGTTTACTTTCACATTCTTTGGAAAGAAAGAACTCTGGAGCACACAAGAAGCATATGTAAAGTGTTTCTATATTATAGAACCTTGGATACTGATGATTTTGAATAAATAAATACATTTATAAAATTAGAGGCAAAATATCTTGATTATCAAGCTAATCACCATCCATTATTTAGAAATACAGAAGTTAGAAATGTAAAGATCAAATGTATATGGAGTGATCTGTGTTTGAATTTTATTTTTTTATTATACATCATTTCAAGGACTATATTAATGCTTACTTGTCTAAAGATTTGTACCTTTGATCTCTGTCCAGCAAGGATCAGTCACAGAGAATGAGACATACACATTGAACTCCAAGCTTTGGGGCCATCAGGGATTTTAGAGTGAGCTCACATTTTGGTCATTCGATTAGTAGAGTATTGCCTTTCCCTTTCCTCTATTCCTAAATACATAGAATTTGAAATACTTTAGCCTCTGATCTTCATGATACCAATTGAAATTTTATGTGCTTGCACCCAGCTGCTTCTCAGACCTAGCAGCTTGGTCAGTCTTATTGCTGGGGTTTGGGGAATAAGACAGTGTAGAGATCCAATTTGGGTCTTTTGTGTGACCGGCATGGCTCCAGATCTTTAAATTATATATTACTTCTATGACCCTTACTTTACTTTTTAAATAACAATATTTATTTTATTATGACTTATGATACTGTATATGGTCTTGCTATCTTGGTAATTCAGTCCTCAAAACACGAGTTAAGAAATATTTCTTCCTATTCTCTTGTCTTGAAGCTTCGCTTTGCAGCCGCACACTCTTTCTAACCCCACCACAACACGCAGAAAAAAACCACACTACAAACTTGACAATGGGGAAACCTTGCAGATAAACACCATGCACAGAGAATGGAGACGATAGCTTGGATGACCAGAAAAATTCCAACTATCTGATTAACCTCTCGGATAAGGAGCTTAGAATAGAAATATGGATGATGTTCGTAGAACTCAAAGAAAGCATAGATTGATCTGAACAGAATACAAAGACAGAAATCAGAAAACTCCAAACTGAAATAACAGATCTGAAAAACATGGTAGCTTAAATGAAAACCTCAGTGGATAGCCTCACCAGCAGGTTAGCGGCAGCTGAAGAGAGAATCAATGTGCTGGAAGATGAGATGCAGAAAAACTCAACACAGCAGAAGAAATTGGAAAAGAACCTTAAGACAAGCGATCAGGCAATGGAAAAAGTACTCAAGGAATGTGAACAGATTAAAATAGAAATCTTTGATAAACTCAACAGAAACAACATAAGAATCATTGGAGTCCCAGAGGCCAGGTAGGAGATCCCCAGGAAGAATCAACTGTCAAAGACATCATCAAAGAGATACTTCCAGAGTTAAAGACTACATGCAATCAAATCCTGCATGCCCAAAGAGTATCAGCTAAAAGAGACCTGAAGAAAAACACCCCAAGACACATCCTTGTTACAATGACAAATCCCACAGATAGAGATAGAATACTGAAAGTAGCAAGATCAAAAAGGGAAATTACATTCAAAGGAGCATCCTTAAGAATCACAGCAGACATGCCACAAGAAACCCTCATGGCCAGAAGACAGTGGTGGAATATTTTGACAAGACTGAATGATATGAATGCCTCATCGAGAATACTGCACCCAGCCCAACTCACGTTCAGGTTTGAAGGAAGAATACATAGCTTCATAGATAAACAACAGCTCAGAAACTTCACAGATGAAAAACCAGCCTTAAAGGAAAAACTGAAAGGTCTACTTTAAGACAAGAGAGAACAACAAATATAGCAAACTTATCTACAAAGATGACATTAAATCCTATGACAATCATCTCCCTCTATGTCAATGGACTAAATTCACCAATTAAAAGACACATGTGTCAAAATGATGAATCCAACCTTCTGCTGCCTACAAGAAACACCTGAATAATCAGAACAAACATAGACTCAAAATCAAAGGCTGGAGGAAAATCATCTAAGCAAACAACACCCTTAAAAAAGCTGGGGTGGCCATAATAATAACTGATGACACCAACTGTATACTCAGAAAAGTGGTAAGGGACAAAGATGGACACTTTGTACTAATCAAGGGATATGTGCAACAATAAGAAATCAGACTATTAAACATATATGCACCCAATGAGAGACCAGCAAGCTATCTAATACAATTATGACCTCAACACTGCCCTGTCAACACTTGATAGATCAACTAGACTGAAACCCAAACACCAGGAAATTAAGCAGTCTACTACTGAACAAGCAGTGGATACGAGGTGAAATCAAAGAAAAATCAAAAATTTCCTGGAGACAATGAAAACACAAGTGGTACTGAGAGGAAAATTTATAGCTTTGCAAGCACACATTAGGAAGGAAGAAGGAGCATACATGAATAGCTTAATGACGCAGCTTATAGAATTAGAAAATGATCAACAAAAGAAACTAAAAATAGGGAGACAGAAGGAAATAACAAAGCTGAGAGCAGAAATCAGTGAAATGGAAACCCAAAACAACAATCCGCAAGATCAACGAAAGCAGAAGTTGGTTCTTTGCAAAATAAACAAGATTGATAGACCATTGGCAAAGCTCACAAAGCAAAAGAGAGAGAAACTTGATAACGTGTATTAGAAATGAAAAGGGGGAGATCACTACAGATATTGCAGAGATTCAAAGGGTATTCAGAGAATACTTTGAGAAAATCTTTGCCACTAAATATGAGAACCTGGACGAAATGGATAGATTTTTGAACTTATATAACCTTCCATGGTTGAATAAAGAAGATGTAGCATATCTAAACACCACCATCACTATTGAGGAAATTAAAACCGTAATCAAAAATTTGCCCAAAAACAAAAGCCCAGACCCTGATGGATTCACGAATGAATTCTTTCAAACCTTTCAAGAGGAACTACTACCAATCCTGGCCAGGCTCTTTTATGAAATCGAAAAAACAGGAACACTTCCAAATAGCTTTTATGAAGCCAACATCACCTTAATACCAAAAACAGAGATGCTGCCAAAAAAGAAACTTACAGACCAATATCCCTGATGAACACAGATGCAAAGATCCTCAACAAAATCCTGGCGAACAGGATCCAGTGCCTCATCAAGAAGATCATTCCCTTTGATCAAGTAGGTTTCATCCCAGGAATGCAAAGATGGTTTAACACCTGTAAATCTATCAACATAAACAACAAGAAAAATAAAAAATCACATGGTCATATCAATAGACACAGAAAAAGCATTTGATAAGGTTCAATACCCATTCTTGATGAAAACTCTCAGCAAGATGGGAATGGAAGGAACCTTTCTCAATATAGTTAAGGCCATCTACCACAAGCCAGAGGCAAATATTGTCCTCACTGGAGAAAACTGAAAGCCTTTCCTCTAAATTCTGGCACAAGACAAGGCTGTCCTCTCTCACCACTCCTATTCAACATAGCACTGGAAATAATTGCTATAGCGATTAGGCGAGAAAAAGATATCAAGGGAATCCAGATAGGAAAGGAAGAAGTCAAGCTCTCATTGTTTGCAGATGACATGACACTCTACCTAGAAAACCCTAAAGTCTCTATGAAAAAGCTTCTAGAAACAATAGACTCATATAGCAAGGTGGCAGGCTACAAAATTAACACACAAAAATCAATGGCCTTTTTATACACTAATAATGATAGGGAAGAAATAGACATTAAGAGAACAATCCCATTCACATTAGTCCCACACAAACTCAAATATCTTGGAGTCAACCTGACTAAAGATGTGAAGGATCTATACAAAGAAAACTATAAAACACTGCTCCAAGAAATAAGAGGACACATGGAAATGGAAACACATACCCTGCTCATGGATTGGCAGGATCAACATCATTAAAATGGCAGTACTTCTGAAAGCATTGTACAGATTGAACACGATTCCTCTAAAGATACCCATGACATTCTTCAAAGAAGTGGATCAAACACTTCTGAAATTCATTTGGAACAATAAACAACCTCGAATAGCTAAAACACTCCTTGGGAAAAGGAATATGGGAGGCATTACTTTCCCCAATTTTAAGCTGTATTACAAAGCAATAGTTATAAAAACAGCATGGTATTGGAATGAAGACAGACTTTCAGATCAGTGGAATAGGCTTGAGTACTCAGAGAATGTTCCTTAGACATATAACCACCTAGTTTTTGATTAAGGAGCAAGAAATCCTAAATGGAGCAAAGAAAGCCTATTCAACAAGTGGTGTTGGCACAACTGGTTAGCCACTTGCAAAAAAGCGAACTCAGACCCCCCATGTACAAAAGTAAAATCCAAATGGATAAAAGACCTTGATATCAGATCTGAAACTATAAGATATATAGAACAACATGTAGGTGAAACACTCCAGGACATTGAGACTAAAGGCATCTTTAAGGAGGAGACAGCACTCTTCAAACAAGTGGAAGCAGAGATAAACAGATGGGACTATATTAAGCTGAGAAGCTTCTGCATCTCAAAGGAGATAGTGCCCAGAATACAAAGGCCACCCACTGAGTGGGAGAAATTATTCACCCAATACTCATCAGATAAAGGACTAATATTCCAAAATTTACAAGGTACTGACAGAACTGTACAAGAAAAAACAACTAACCCCATCAAAAAATGGGGAGAAGAAATGAACAGACACTTCGCAAAAGAAGAAAGGCAAATGGCCAAAAGGCACATGAAAAGATGCTCAACATCACTAATCATCAGGGAGATGCAAATCAAAACTACTATGAGGTACCACCTCACGCCACTGAGATTGGCACACATCACAAAAAATGGAAAACAAGCAGTGCTAGCAGGGATGTGGAGAGAAAGGAACTCTCACTGCTGGTGGGAATGCCATCTAGTACAACCTTTATGGAAAGCGATATGGAAATTCCTTCACAAACTGGAAATTGAGCTTCCATACGATCCAGCTGTACCACTCCTAGGAATATACCCGAGGAGCACAAAAATACAATACAAAAATCCTTTCCTTACACTTATATTCATCACAGCGCTATTTACAATAGCCAGACTCTGGAAAAAAACAAGATGCCCTTCAACAGATGATTGACTAAAGAAACTGTGGAACATATACACAATGGAATACTATGCAGCCATCAGGAGAGATGAAGTCATGAAATTTTTCTATACATGGATGTACATGGAATCTATTATGCTGAGTGAAGTAAGTCACTCATATTCAAACTCTTAAATGAAAGAAACGTTCAACCTAGAATCCACTACCCAGAAAAGCTCTCATTTACATTGGAGGGATGGTTAAAAACATTTTCAGACAAAAAGAACTCACAACATTTGCACTAACCAAACCGACCTAAATGAACTACTCAAAGAGCAATTACACAACCAAATCCCCAATTGTAACAACAAAAACCCTAAACAATATAATGGCACAACAGCCCATCTGTAAATAGTTTCCTTAAATGTCAATGGTCTAAACTATCTCATCAAAAACAGATACAGCAATTTAGACTGAGCAGGTGTCCAATGAACTGCTCTTTATAGATGACCATATTACTGTTCTAATGCTTTTATTCACAGAAACGGGTTCAGAATGTGTTTGGAAGCCATGGACTCTCATTAAATTGCTCTCTATAAAATTTTTAATGTCTTAGTTTTACTATGTTTATAATAACTCCTTGTGGGGCCTTAGCGGTGGCACAAGTGGTAGGGCATTTGCCTTGCATGTGCTAACCTAGAACAGACCGCAGTTTAATCCTCCAGTGTCCCTTATGGTCCCCCAAGCCAGGAGCGATTTCTGAGCATATAACCAGGAGTAACCCTTGAGTGTCTCGGGTGTGGCCCAAAAAACAATCAAACAAATGTAATAACTCCTTGATCTTTTTGTCCAGTCATACTTGAAGATATAGGTTGGTCACCCCAGTTTCATATTGCAATACTAAACTATATTAGACTCAGAAGACACTGCTCACAAAATAATGTCACAATAATTCTAATCAATTCATTTTTTACTTCATAATGCCCGCTAGCTAGTGTAACCTAATATTTATGTTGACAGATAACAATGGAATAAAGAACTGCATGCCAAAAACTCCTGCTATGAAGTTTATTTATTGAGTCTGTAATTGTAATTTTTTTTCAATTTCTGGTAGTTCACCTTTATACCATAATGCTCATAGTTTTCGATTACTATTAGGAAAGGAATCTGGATGTAGAATTGTCTTACAGTGCTCGTTACCATATCATGTACTTTACTAGACTTGAACATTGGGATTGTTTTTAAGAATGCACTATACACAATCTAATCCATGAAACCTTTCTTCAGTAAACTTTACCCTTAACAATCATGATTGACCTAGGAAATGTAAAACCTTTACATCTTTCTTGTCAGCTTTATAGTTTTTAAGCATTCTGTCCCATTTCACCTGGGTCAGCTTTTCAACCCCAGTCTATATATGTGCACATGAGTATGTGTGTTGGCCACCTCAGTGTATGTCTAATGCCATCTGTAATATACATAATGTATGTTTATGTTGTATATTGTCCTTCTCCATATTATATATAACCTCTGATCCCCCCTCCTTCACTTACCACCTTACAAATTATTTTTTAGCCCTTCACTCTCTCAGCTCCATTCTGTTATTTCCCCACATTTAGCTCTTTTTACCCTCAATTCTTAACTCAGTATGAAGTGGAATATTACTCTTACCCCAGCGAGCTGCCAACCTGCTCACAAAGTGGAAAGTTAGATTACTAGCTTGCCTTGCCTCAACCCTGGAAGAAGCATCCTGCTGCTGCTTCTGCTGATTGCTTTCTGAGGCCCCCTTTCCTCTACCTTTTTTTCCGTGGACTGTAACTTGCTACAAGATTCAGTTTCTGAGAAACCCCCAGCTTGAGGACATTTCCTGATATGTGACTGCTGGGAGCCATATTTTAGACTCCACAAAGCCATATCACAGGCTAAAGCTGTGCTGTGGATATTACCCCCTCCCAGACTGTTTCAGAAGTTTTAAAGGGGACATGTATATATCCTTTAAATATTTCTTTAGATGTATTTCCTTACTAAGTATAACTCTTATTGTCTGTCTTCTTATGTAGCAGCAGTTTCCCCCATTCTTTTTTATTTGATCTGTTTAGTAAGAAATTCACATAGATAAGTTTCTTTAGTATTCTGAGTACATGTTAGAGCCAAGTTATCAAGATTGTTTAGCTTGATATTTTTACCCCCATAAACACCAGTAGAACCATGAGGTATTCCTTTTTGCATAGGCACACTAAAATGGGGAAACCTTACATGTGCAAACAAGATCTTATGTAATAGAGATAGCACCACATAAATTTTCTATAGGCAGTGGAGCCTTACATCCTGAAATCTTGTTATAGTGACTTGGCTTAGGCTTCAGAATATTGGACATTGACCATTCACCCCTGAACCTAGGATCCCATCTATGGAAACAGCATAGTTTTCTACACCAGCACTAGGAATTGGACTTTTACCAGGGAAGGCCTTTATGCTGCCCTGGCGTCGACTTACTTTAGAGTGGGTTCATACAAGATCCTGATAACTTGATAACAGCAACATCAGACTTTCAGAGAAGGGTTCTCTGCATTTTCATAATGGTAGATGAAACCAGTGGACACTCGTTGTCACCCTGACCTCAACATAGGTTCTGTACAGAAACCAGTATCTCCAACTACAGAAACCTGACTTTAACAGCCATGATTGTGCAGAGCTTTTACTGGGTCCACAAAGAAAGGTTTTGGGGTTAGAAAACTTAGATACCTGGAGCCTGTAGTTGGTCTTATGCCAGTATGCTTCATGGGTAAGGTCTCCCAGTTTCTAGGCCAAAGGTTTTTCCTTTCTATTTTTCCCCATATTATGCTGTGCCTATGCAAAAAAGAAAAACAAACAACAAACAACCAAAAAACCCAACTGACACACACACACACACACACTTTTTATTGTATTTTTTTTATCAGTTGTCATTTAAATTGGGGCTCCTGCCATTTTCAAAGAATCTTGGGACATGGATTACTCTATTCTATCACATATTCTCACATTTTTATATAAAACTAAGAGGAAAGGAATAAGGAAAGGTTGAGGGCCAGAGGTTAGTGGGATAGGATGCACTCTGTGTTCAGTTGTGGAGGGAGGTTGAGATTGGTGGTATGAAAGACCCTTACTGATTTTATATCTAAAATTCAATTACTAAGGACTGCAGATCACAGTTGTTTTAATAAAAATACAAAAGTATTTTTCTCTTATAAACTCTCATCCACTATACCCTTTCCTGCTTTATTCTACCATGTTCTTCAACACTGTCAGTCTTCATCCAAATGTCATCAATCTTGCCATGATAAAGATCCCTTGGATTTTAAATGCCACTTGTTTATTTCAAACTTCAGCAATTTGTCTTCAAGCCCAAGAACAGATAATAATCCCATAAAGTACTTTCATTTCAGTACATGAGAGAGATAAATGAAAATAAGAAAATACCACATTGGAATAATAGTACAAATATTTTATGATAGATGTTATGGTCATATTTTTCTACCTGACTATGTTATTACAAATTATTGAATTTTCATGGGGGCATTAAATTCTTCCAGGTTTTATTGGGGCAATATTTTATACTTTGTAAACTATAAATATATGATATGGTTGAAAAATAGTTAAGATTAATGTTGTTACCATCAGAATAATGACATGATAATAATTTTAAAAGTGGCCTCACACTACGGTTTTTACAATATAACAATCATTAGACTCACATCTAGATGGCAGCATTAATATTGCCCTCCACAACAGCACATAAACTCTATATCAAGCTCTTGCTCAAATAATGTTTGATGATAAAATTTAAGATTAATATTTGTACTTTTGCTCCAGAAATCCGCAACCGTTTGATGATAAAATTTAAGATAAATATTTGTACTTTTGTTCCAGAAATCCACAACCATTTACTGCCTACTTTCTATCTAAGACCAGTGATGAGATTTTTGTAATACCTGACAAAGGAGTAATTCAACCTCATCAAAGTGAAACAGGTATCATCACAATAGGTTTTAAACCCTGCGACTATGGTAAAATATACAAAGCCGAGTTAGCAATAGAGGTGAGTTCTATTAAAGTAATAATCAAGACTATTTATTATAAATAAGTATTAAATGAACAGGTGGGAAATATTTTTTTACCAATATTAAATCTCTCCCATTTTTTTTGTGTTAAGATGGAAGATGAATACTGGTTATATGAGGTTAATGGAATACCTCCACCTTCTGGACCATCAAAAGATACAAAAGCCAAGGTTGACTGTAGGAACAAGGCATATGATAATAAAACAACTAAGGTGAACAATTTCATCCAAAAAAATGTCAAGCTCGTAAAGGCAAAGCTGTCCTGTACTTCAAAAGATTCTCCTTTGACACTGAAAAATAAATAGATTCTTCCAAAATATTTCTCGATCTTAAGTAGAATTGATTATGTTGTCATGTTTGTATCAATTTTGGGGGCCTTTTCCTAAATGTTCTGAGGAATTTCTATTTCAGTTATAATAGGTCTTCTATATTTCACTTCACAAAATACTACTTTATTGTCTGGATACCTAATTTATGAGTTAAGCTGTGTTTTTTTAAGGAAAACTGATTGCAAATCCTGGAGTTGGAATATTTTTAAAAATAAGACACTGAAATAATTCCCAAGGATGAGAGCTGGAAGGACCAGCTCAAGATATAAAGCTCGCCACAAAAATTGGTGAGTGCAGTTAGAGAAATAACTATGCTGAGAACCATCATAACAATGTCAGTGAGTGAGGGATGTAGAAAGCCTGTCTAGAATACAGGTGGAGGGTGGAAGAAGGAGGGGCTTGGGGTATTGGTGATGGGAAGGTTGCACTGGTGAAGGGGGAGTGTTCTTTTTATGACTGAAACCCAACTATAATGAAGTCTATAATCATGGTGTTTAAATAAAAATATTATTTAAAATTAAATTATAATTATGATAATAAAAATTTAATATGTGCTAAGAAATTAGGAAAAATTATGTGCCCCAGATATTTGAACAAAAAATATTTTATGGCCATGCTAGTTTTTCAAATACAAGAGTTGCTATTAAAGCCCTATTTGTCAAGTTGATCTTGCTTATAAATCTCTACATCATTAAACATCATCACATAAAATGGAAGAATATACCATGTCTCATGTCTGTCATGTAAAGTACCATTACCATTCAAGAGCTTAAAAATCCATGCATATAAAAGTACATTATACTTAAAGTGCGTGCTATATTTAATGAGTATGTTATATTTAAAGTGAATGCTGTATTTAAAGACTCCTACATGACATCTTTAAATACTGTAGACATATATATTTTTTGGCTTTAGGTTTTTGGGCCACACCCAGTGATGCTAAGGGGTTACTCCTGGCTATGCGCTCAGAAATCACTCCTGGCTTGGGAGACCAAATAGGACTCCACTGTCTGTCCTAGGTTAGCCGTGTACAAGGCAAATACCCTACTGATGCACCACCGCTCTGGCCCATTTAGTCATATTTTAGAATAATCCAAGAGAAAATTTTTTCCCCAAACAAGGAGAATATGTTGATTTGGACTTTTGTTTTATGAAAAGAATTATGATAACCTACAAATATGGATTATCTCTAAAATGATTTAACACAAACTGTTGGACTCTAATGCAAAACTCCCATGTGATTTTAAGCAAGATGCTTATATTTCAGTGCCATATTCTCTTGTAAGAAGAGTAAAAGAAATGTTCTAGGACAAAAGTTGGATACTTAAAATCAGTGGGGCAAATATTGTTTACCCCCTATTTTTATAGATACTGCTAGCAAAATTTTTTTACATTTTAGTCGCTGAAAAATCAATAGAGGAATTCTGATTTACACAAGAATATTAAATAATATTCAAATATCAATAATTATCAATGAAGTTTTATAAGAATGGAGTCAGAATCATTGCTTTGTTTAATGTCAATTACTATACAATTACTATACTAACTATACTATACTATACTATACTATACTATACTATACTATACTATACTATACTATACTATACTATACTATACTATACTATACTATAAAAACAGCGAAGTTAAGTGGAAAGAAACTATATAGCTGTTTGGCCTGGAGTAACTGTACAGTGGCTAGGACACTTGCCTTGCATGCAACAGACCAAACTTCAATCCATTTCACCACATATGTTATCCTGAACTTTTCAAGAGTGACCCCTAAGAACTGTTGGAAGGGGCCCAAAAACAAAAAGAAAAACAAGAAAAATAAGAAAAAGAAAAACTGAAGCTGAAGAGTTTAAGCACTTGTATTTTATTAAGAAAAATGTTTGATAATTCTGACCCAGACTAATAGCTACTGTAAATGAACATATTCAAAATTCTGCAAATGATATTTTACTCCTGGAGAAACATATTGGAAGTCAATTAGTTTTATCTGTAGTAGTTGAAGTAGAAGAAAGTGGGTCCCACATATTCCAGATTTCTCATCTTTATTTCTCATCCTTAATTGCTTAAACTTCTGTAAATTTCTAAAAGCTATTAATCTCTCTCCTTCCAGCACTCTTCATTTCAATATCAAGGACTAGACCCTTTATAGTACTTTCCCTTTATAGTACTCTGATATGGACAAGTCTATCTCTAATTATGTCCTTAAGAAACACTTAAAATTTAAAACACTGAAAGTTGCATTTCCCTAGAACATATCTATAGGTATAATTGCCCTTTTTAATTTTGGGGCCATGCCTGGTGATGTTCAGGGGTTACTCCTGGATATGTGTTCAGAAATTATTCCTGGCTTAGGGGACTATATGGGAGGCCAGGGGAATCAAACTGCACTTAGTCCTGGATCAGCCGTGTGCAAAGCAAATGCCATATTGCTGTGACATTGCTCCAGCCCCAGATATAATTGCTTTTATAATTTGGTGTTATATAGTAATAAATTATTATTTCATGATTTCTTTGATGAGGGCCTACATTTAGTGGTTCTCAGGGACTATCCTCTGTGATGTTTGTGAGACGGAACTTGGGATTCCACATACAAAGCATATACTTCAGCTCGCTCAGCCATCTTACTAACCTAGTTACACAATCTTTAACCCTCTTACAGTAAACATTCAGAAGTCATAACTGATCTCCTGCCTAAAGTGCTACAATAGTTGAAATTAAGATATCCTGATAGTATATTAGCATTTGACTTACATCATTCAGAGAAGTGAGGATGAGATCCTGGAAGATATGCTATTAACTTTCATACTGTGACTATTTAAATGATGATACTTCAAGTTGTGTTCCTAGATTGTCATGTTTCAAAACTTTTCCTTCCTTATCTTCTTCAGAACTTGGAATATCTGTGCAAATTATTGTACAAATGGAATATGGGTCAGGGGAAATTCAAGTAAATAAAAAAAGCATGGGGATGGAGCAATAGCACAGCAGGTAGAGTGTTTGCCTTGTGCCTGGCCTACCAGGATTTAATCCCTGCCACTCCATATGGTCCTCCCAGTTTGCCAGGAGCCACTTCTGGGCATAGAGACAGAATTAACTCCTGAATGATGCCAGGTGTGGCCCAAATCAAACAAACCAACCCTGAAGAGCACAACTCTGAGTTTATTGAAAGAATGATAAAACTTCGTTCAAAGAAATTGTGGTATCATAATAAAAGACTTAACCGGGTACCCTACACATTTCTTCATGAATAGAACAAAGGTGTTTCTGCTGTAAACAGCTGTAACTCTGCCTTGGGTCTTCCTGTGGCAATAGTAACATGCTTGTTCTGAGATATCCAGTCCGGCAAAAGTTCTAGAAAGTTAATACTGCTACTACAGTGTCAGGTGAAATAATGAATGAATTGGTAATGGATAAGCAGAGGTTAATTTCATCTCTCCATCTTTGTCCTCCAAATGACTTCTTTGCTCTGTGTTCTCTCTAATGGCACTAGCAGACCTGAGCTCCCTTTGCTTGCAGTGGAAACTTTAATGACACATGCCATGTTTACACTTCTCCCTCATGATATTCGCTAAAATCATCTTCTAAATAAACTACTTGATATAAAACTTTATCTCAAAATCTGACTTGGAAAAAGCCAACCTAAAATATTCCTGAATTTTGCCACTCAAGAACAGTATAGACGAAGCTCTTTTCTAGTTGGATATATATTACCCAATAATTCATATATAATTCCAAAAGTTCACATTCATCATCCTCAAAGGAGGTGTCTTTGGGAGATATCTGGGTGAATAAGTGAGATTACTACCCCTTCCTGTAAAAGAGGGTCTGAAGTGATACCTATTCCCTCCCACCAAGTATGAATTCAGGGAGAATCTTCAAACAAGAAGAGAAGTTTCACCAAATGCTGTATCATAATCTCAAACATCCAGCTTTCATTACTGTAAGCATTAATTATTTTTGGTATTTGTTTTTTGGGTCACACCTGGTGGCACTCAGAAATAACTCCTGGGAGGCTCGGGGGACCATACGGAATGCCAGGATTTGAACCAGGGTCCATCCTGTGTTGGCTGCATGCAAGGATGCATGGCTGTATATCACTCTGGCCCCCAAGTTAACAATAATTTATAAGCCACTTTGTTTATGGCATTTTGTTAGCAGTTGAAATAGAGTACTATGTTGTTGGTCCTGTAAATTCAATGGGCAGGGTGAATTCTGGGTCCATGATATCTGATTTTCAGTGGCATTCACTCCATTTTATTGTGTTTCTAGTTATCAAAGGAATTTATATGAAGCACAAAGACAACATGAAATTAATCAGAACTGGAATAGGGTTAGTTAATAAAAATTTTAAATTTGACTTATGAAACATTTTATCACTTTAAGTAGGAAACTTGAACATTTTGTATTTTTCATTTAATTCAACTAATCAGTGCCATTAAAAGTACCTCATTGAAGGTACCATTTTACACCAGTAAGGATGACACACATCAAAAATAATGGGACCAATCTCTGTTGGTGGGGATGTGGTAAAAATAAAAGAACTCTCATCCACTGCTGGTGGGAATGCTGCCTGGTCCAACTCCTATGGAAAACAGTGTGGAGAGTGCTCAGTAAACTCAGAATTAAACTCAGTAAATTCAGCGGCCATATAGCCCAGCAATCACACTCCAGAGTATCTATCTTCAAGAAGGAAGGACATTCATCCCAAAGTATGTATGCACTCCACTATTTATCACAGCACTGAGCACAGTAGCCAAGTTTGGAACCAACCTCGATGCCCAACAACAGATGAGTGGATTATGAAGATGTGGTACTTATATACACATTGGAATATTACATAGCAGTTAGAAATGATACAATCATGGATTTTGCAGCAATATGGATGGATCTAGAAAATTTATGTTAAATGAAGTAAGCCAGAAGAATAAGGACAAATACAGAATGATAGCACTTATCTGAGGTATTTGGAACATCTACCATGTATACTTACAATACTCCATGAAAAAAACAATGCTCTACTAGGGCAGAAACTCCAAGCACCACAGCTGTCAGCATATAGCGAGGAGAACTGTTCAAATCAAGTGGAAGAGTGGCAATACAAATTCTTGACTAACCATTATACCATAAAGAAATGAGCAAAAATGGAAACAGTGGTTTAGAGTGAACAGGTAAGCACTCAACCTCTAATTACAAAGGCCTATAAAAATCATGTTATTTATCCACAGAACCAGGTGAAGAATATGATTGGAAGCCAGGAATTTCTGTTGCAGTGATTACTAACAACATGTTTTAATACCTTATTTTTTTTTCAGGTATAAGATAACCCTTCAGCTTCTTTGCCCACAGTGGTTTCTGGAAACATAGGGTAAACACCCTATTTCTATGGCTCAGTGCTCAGACTAGGTACCATATAAAGTGTTCATTATGACAATATCTTGATAAAATATCCAATTTACTCATGTCCTTTTTTATGTCTTCTATTAGAACCTAAGCAGTATGAATATCCAGACCAATGAAACAGTGAACGGTGCATTACAGACTTAAGTTACAGGTTCTACTCATCGAATAAGTTTCTGCAAATTACATCTCCTTTTTACTTCTTTTTTCTTCTTTTCTTTTGTCTCTTTATTTCTTCTTCCTGTTTCTTTTTAATTCCTCTCCTTTCTTCTTGTTCTTCTTCCTCCTCCTCCTCCTTCTATGCCTCTTCTACACTTCATCTTCATCATAAATTCAATCTATGTTAAATAAGCCCACACTGTCAGTTTCTTTTTAGTAAAGAAACTTCAATACGTAGATGTGGCAGAAGATACTACATAGGGTTGCCACTTCTTATAGACCTCAATACCACATTGCTTAGTACTCTAGATGCAAAACTATGCTTATCCTTAAATGCTCTAGCCACTAACCCTGAAACCTTCACTTATCAAGACAGTCATGGACAAAACACCTATATATTGGGAAACCTTCCAATTTCGACACACCTACCCCAAATTCTTTTTATTTTTTCTAGCTCATTTTTACTGTATTTACTTATCCTTCTTTTCTCTTGTTTTTCCTTTCTTTATTTCCGAATCTATATCTTATTATCTAATTATTTATATTCTTTTAAGGCAATTATATCTTAAGAACTCAGACCCAACCTATGAGGGTAAGGCCTCCAAGATGGGCCTGTCGTTCTTTTATCTGTGCAAAAACCAGGAGTGCTAACTACAGAAGACTGACTTTGACAACCATGACTGGGAAGAACTTAGCATGGGACCAATAAGAAAGACCCTAACCGAGGCTTTAGCGTAGGACTTGTACAAAACTCAAGATGTCTAATTCCAGAGGTCCTACTTTGACAACTAAGACTGATCAGAACTTCTGGAACCATAATGAAGAATCTATCCTAGGCTTCGGCATAAGATTTTAGCATAAACCAAGACCACTTATTACAGAATACTGATTACAACAATGATGGAACAGAACTTCTAGAACCCTGAAGAAAGACTCTATCCTAGACTTTGTCCTATGATCTGTGAAAATACCAAGATCACTAGCTACAGAGGCCTTATTTTATCATGTAAATCTGAGTAAAAAGTTTCCTGGCATCATAAAAAGACCTTGGGGTGTGGTAATGAGCATGTATAATGCCAGTTGTTGTTCTCATGGCAGTATGCTTCAAGAGTGGAGAAACCCTGAATTTCTTAGGCCAAGGGAATTCTCTTTCTTATTTCCCCAATACTTACTGTGTCTATGCAAAAAATAAAAATAAAAAAAATAAAGGAAGCACAAAACCTTGTTAACCAACACTCCTTCCTTTGTTTTTCTTTTTCTCTTTTATTTTCTTTGTTTTTCTTTATTTTCTTTCTTTTTCACTCTTGTGGTTATTATTTTGTTTTTTTTTTGTTGTTGTTGTTGCTGGATGTTTTTTTTTTCGTAGTTACTGGTTTTGTTGTTGTTATTTTATTATTGTTTTTGTTATGGTTTTTGTTATTGTTCGTTTTTTCTTCTTCCAGCAGAACCACACAGCTTGAATTATCTTGTTCTGTCTCATGAATAAAGGGAGAAAATAAAAATGAATGGTACCATGACAAAACAGCCCTATAAACATTAAGTGAAAATAAAAAATGATCAGACTTAAACACCCAACCCAATGTCAACAACAGAATATATACCCTATCTACAACAAGCTATACACAGAGGGAACAGTTACATTAGCACTCCAGGGAGCAAAGGAGGGAGTTATGCAACACATATTGGGAAAAGCAGTGGAGGGAGGACAACCCTGGTGGTGGGAATTGCCCTGATTTATTGTCACCATGTGCTTTAAATATTACTGTGAAACGTTTGTTATTCACTTTTGGTCACAATAAAAAAAATT
This sequence comes from Suncus etruscus, assembly GCF_024139225.1. Taxonomy (NCBI): domain Eukaryota; kingdom Metazoa; phylum Chordata; class Mammalia; order Eulipotyphla; family Soricidae; genus Suncus; species Suncus etruscus. The sequence goes on from NC_064868.1 coordinate 37,394,266, forward strand.
TTTTAAAAAAGTACCTCATTGAGGGCCAGAGCAGTAGAAGAGCACACATGGTCTTTGTGACTAATCTAGGTTTGATCTCTTGCACTACAAATGAACATCACTCCCTCACCAGGAGTGTTCCCTGAGCCAGAAGTAAACTCTGGGCACTTCCTGGTGTGACCAAAAATAAGTATTTGTATAGATTTTCTATGATAATGTTAAAATTATATTACATATTCATAAGGTAGCATTCTGATTTTATCAGTTTGAAGTATAGCATTATCCCTTTATCGTGTTTATAATTTTGAAATATTTTTCTATGTGCAAGTGAGATAGTGTACTGCGTAAGGGGCTTGTCTTGTAAACCACCAATTCTAAACACTCCCTACCAACACATATGGTTCCCCAAAGCACCCAGGAGGGAATCCCCAAACCATTAAGCTTTAAGTACTGCAGTTGGGTCCCACCCCCAAATTATTTTTCTTCTATATCATTTTTCTTTGTTTTCTATTTTTCTTTTTTTTTATAAATTATCTTTATTTAAACACCGTGATTACAAATATAATTGTAGTTGTATGATTACAGTCATGTAAAGAACACCCCCCTTCACCAGTGCAGAATTTCCACCACCAATTTCCCAGATCTATCTAATCCCCACCCCACCCACACCTATACTCAAGACAGGCTTTCTTTTTCCCTCATTCATTCACATTGTTATAATAGTTTTCAGTGTAGTTATTTCTATAAATGCACTCATCACTCTATGTGGTGAGCTTCATATCATGAGCTGCACCTACTGAGAAGATAGGGGGAAATAAGGGTTGGGACTTAGGCAGTAAAATATTAGAAATGAGATTTGTAGGGCAGTATCAAGGTCACAATATAAGATAGATGTTATGGATATATAAAATATATGCATACAATACTATCAATAGGAAAACAAGGAGAAAAAAATTCCAGTGACTGTCCCAACATAAACCATACTAAAACAGCCTGCCCTCCTCCCAAAGTGCATTTCCATTAGTGTAGGGAGAGGTAGGGGGAAGCTTGAAGACCACTAAGAGTCCACTTGAACCCACTTCTGGCCACCTGAACTGGCACCCAGGGAAGGCCTGGAATCAGGGGAAAAAGACAAGGACGGCTGGGGGCCTGTCAAGCCTCCCAGCACTCCCCAGGACAGGGAGAAGGGCTCTGGTATGGGGCCTCCCCAAACCCCATACCTGGCAAGAGCTGGTCTCCAGAATCAAAGAGGAAACGGGAGGCCAGATGTCTGCCCGCATTCTTCCCCATGCACCTCCCCCCTGGAGTACGGAGGGAGGGGGGAAGCCTGAGGGCCACTAAGAGTCCACCTGAACCCACTCCTGGCCATCTGAGCTGGCACCCAGGGAAGGCTTGGAGTCAGGGGAAAAAGACAAGGACGGCTGGGGGCCTGCCAAACCTCCCAGCAGTCCCCAGGCCAGAAAGAAGGGCTCCGGTATGGAGCCTACCCAAACCCCATACCTGGCAAGAACTGGTCTCCAGAATCAAGGAGGAAACCAGAGCCAGATGTCTGCCTGCCCTCCTCCTCATGCACCTCCCCCCTCGAGTACAGAAGGAGGGGGGAAGCCTGAGGACCACTAAGAGTCCACCTGAACCTACTTCTGGCCACCTGAGCCAGCACCCAGGTAGGGTCTAGAGTCCAGGGAAAAAGAGGGGGTAGGCTATTGGGCCTGCCAAACCTCCCAGCACTCCCCAGGCTAGGGAGAAAGGCTCCAGTATGGGGTCTCCCCAAACCCCCGTGCCCGGCAACACTTGCATAAGCTCAGTTTTTCTGATCTGTTAGTTCAGTTTGAAAATTTCTAATTTCAGTTGACAAATCTTCTTGGTGCTTGATTTTGCTCCAGTCAAGTCTATTGATGTTTTTTTTTTTTTGAGCTCCCTGAACATTTTCCATAATTCTACTCTAAACTTCTTATTTTAGAGGATACCTATTTGTTTCCTACTTTTTAGATTATTAGAGGAGCCATCTTGATTTCTGTAAATATGGGGGTGTACTGCAAAATTACTCCATCGGCAATGCTGTAGATTAATTCTTAAAATGTGCAGAAATGGAATTCAGGGGTTACAAGATAAGCGTTTCGGTTTTGGGTCCTGGAGAGATTACAGTCCTTGGAGTGTCTAGGCAGGCTCAGCAGAAAAGAGGCAGAGAGCATGGCTGCCGTGCTTTATAAGTCTCTGGGTACCCAATCACATGGCAGGAATAGCCCCACATGCACTGGGTGGAGACATCTTACCTGGTGTGGGTCCTGAAGAGGTTATAGTCCTTGGAGTCTCTAGGCAGGCTCAGCAGAACAGAGGCAGAGAGCATGGCCGCCATGCTTTATAAGTCTCTGGGTGCCCAATCACATGGCAAGAATTGGCCCCATGTGCGCTGGGTGGGGACATCTTACTGGGTGTGGGTCCTGGAGAGGTTATAGTCCTTGGTATTTCTAGGCAGGCTCAGCAGAAAAGAGGCAGATAGCATGGCGGGTGTGGGTCCTGGAGAGGTTATAGTCCTTGGAGTCTCTAGACAGGCTCAGCAGAAAAGAGCTGTTTTCTATTTCTCTAAATCTGAATCTGATGTGTGTTTGCATGAATCTCTTTGTTTTTACTCTAAATTAAATTGTATCAACTTCTCAAAATTCAGTGTATTTGCCAAATTGGACATTTTGTATCATATTTCTTCAAGTCTTCTTTATATATCTTCGAGCCCTATTTTTTCTTTGTATTTCTAGGTTTCTGATAACATAGTCTTGTTATTGTCTCACATATCCTGGAGGCTATGTTTTTATCCTCCTTTTCTCTTGTTCAAATTAGAATTAAAATGATTTTATTATAGGCTTCCCCAGACAAAAGCCAGTGGAGTTAGCACAGCTAGAATCCTTTATCAGTTGAATAATTATTTTAGTTGTTTCCTATTGTGCTTTTGGACTCATTAAAAGACTTGGCTTTTTTATTTTCTATCACATATTGTCTTTTTAGTTTGTATACAATACCCAGCAGTGTTTATGGGCTAGTCTCCAACTAAGTGCTTAGAGGTCACTTCCAGCATTACTCTCGTGACCACGTTATACCAGGAACTTCATGCAAAGATGCCCTCAATCTGTTGAGCTCTCTGGACCTTCACTTCTGTTTTTTATTACTAAAATGCCTGTTTAGTTCTTCTGTACATCATACATTTTTGATATGTTTTTTCTTTGTGAATACTGTCTATTGTCTTAAATGTGCTTAATTATTTGTTAAATATTTTATTTTACTTTTGTAGAGAAGGGCTGTTTTAAAATTCTTTTTCATAACATTAATCACTCATTGTTTGCATTTATTATATTATTTCCTTTATATTTTTGATTACATAAAGAAGTATAATGCTTAAAACTTGTATGTTTGGGTATTATATTTTGAGATCCCTACTACTATATAAACTTTCAGTTTTGGTTGGTTTCACAGAGTAAGTACTTCAGCAGAGGGGGTTTGTTAGCTCCAGGCTAACATTTATAGTTGGCCTTTATTGATAGTCTCAAGGGGTTCAGATCTTTTCACTGTTGCCACATAAGATGGGAGTTCTATTTCCTGCTTGTACTGATGTTTCTGTGGCAGAGATGACTACCAGAGGAGTCCCTGGTTACTGCTCTTCATATGACTTCCAGCACTCTCATGAGGCAGGTGTCCATATCTTTAGTGAACTACAAACCTGTCTCTCCACTAGAACTTCCTTGAAACTACCCTGGTTGGGAGAAGCCAAAGCATATTTGACTGCAAGGTCTGAGTGAATATTCAGACTTTCTAAGAGGTCTCCACTGCAAGGGAGAGGTAAGAGCCTCATTATAGCCTAACAGCAGTGCTCTCCACTAGCCAAAACAGTGGCAGTGAGTTGTACTTTATTACAGCCTAAAAAGTATGAGTGTGGATGTGAAAATCTCAGATCCCATTTGGTCTTGACTTGTAAGAGTGATTGAGGGCAGCTTTTATGGCACTTGACTAGATTGGAGAAGTTACTTTGTTCAGTGTTAATTCTTCTTTCTGCATGATGAGAAAATCCTTTCCTGATCTCTTGGAAGTTCATCTGTGGCTATCCTTAGATGTTGGGGATATCCCTTCTTTCCTTCTTTCTAAGTTACAATTTTCTTAGGTATTTTTATGTACTCATTGGAATAATGAAGGATAAATACATGCATTATGTATTCCCAGGAATAGATGTTTAGCTTCATATTTAATTAACTCAAATTTTAAAATAAGAAACATAAATGTCTTCAATTTTTCTGTTTCATCTTTGTCTTTCATTACTTTAAGAGGTTTGAGGCTATTTTTTTCTGAACTCTGTGGGCAGCCTTATTTTAGTATGACTCAAATTACCTTTGGAGAAATTTTTTGTATAATATTATTTATTTAAACACCTTGGTTACAAACATGATTGTGGTTGGGTTTCAGTCATATAAGTAACACCCTTCATCACCAGTGTAACATTCCCATCACCAATAACCCAAATATCCCTCCTCCCCTCCCTGGCCCACCTGTACTCTAGACAGGCTTTCTATTTTCCTCATATTTTCTCATTGTTAAAATATTCACAATGTAGTTATTTCTCTAGCTAAACTCATCACACTTTGTGATGAGGTTCATGAGGTCAGCATAATGTCCAGCCCTCTCCTCTTTTGTCTCTGAAAGTTGTTGAGACATGTTTTTTATTTTTCTTAAAACCCATAGAGGAGTGAGACCATTCTCCATCTTTCTCTTTCTCTCTGACTTATTTCACTCAACATAATAGATTCCATGTACATTCATGTATAGGAAAATTTTATAACTTCATCTCTCCTGATGGCTGCATAATATTCCATTGTGTATATGTTGAAGGGCATCTTGGTTGCTTCCAGAGTCTTGCTATGGTAAATAGTGCTGCAATAAATACAGGTGTAAGGAAGGAATTTTTGTATTGTATTTTTGTGCTCCTGGGGTATATTCCTAGGAGTGATATAGCTGGATCGTATGTGAGTTCAATTTCCAGTTTTTCAAGAAATCTCCATATCCCTCTCAAGAAAGGTTGAACTAGTCGGCATTCCCACCAGCAGTTCCTGTCTCACCGCATCCCCAACAATACTGCTTGTTCTCCTTCTTTGTGATGTGTGTCAATCTCTGTGGTGTGAGGTGGTAATTCATAGTTGTTTTGATTTGCATCTCCCTGATGATTAGTGACGTGGAGCATTTTTTCATGTGTCTTGGCCATATGTATTTCTTCTTTGTCAAAGTGTCTGTCCATTTCTTCTCCCCATTTTTTGATGGGATTAGATGCCTTTTTCTTTTTTTCTTTTTTCTTTTTCTTTTTTTTTTTTGCTGAAGGGTCAGTGGCTTAATTGCTTTTTTCTACTTTATTTGAACATCTTGATTACATAAATGATTGTGATTAGGTTTCAGTCATGGAAAGAACACCACCTTCACCAGTGCAACATTCCCACCACCAATGTCCCAAATCTCCCTTCATCCCACTTCACCCCCACCTGTACTCCAGACAGGCTTTCCGTTCCCTCATTCATTCACTTTATTATGGTAGTTCTCTGTGTAGTTATTTTTATAGCTGTACTCACCACTCTTTGTGGTAAGATTCATTGAGTGAGCTGGTGTTACAGCCCTCCTCTCATTGTCTCTGAGGATTGTTACAAGAATGACTTTTATTTTTCTTAAAACCCATAGATGATTGAGACAATTCTGTGTCTCTCTCCCTCTGACTCATTTCACTCAGCGTGATAGATTCCATGTACATCCATGTATAGGAAAATTTCATGACTTCATCTCTCCTGACGGCTGCATAATATTCCATTGTGTATATGTACCACAGTTTCTTTAGCCATTCTTGTGTGGAAGGGCATCTTGGTTGTTTCCAGAGCCTGGCTATTGTGAATAGTGCTGCAATAAATATAGGTGTGAAAAAGGATTTTTTATTGTATTCTTGTATCCTTAAGGTATATCGCTAGGAGTGAAATAGCTGGGTCGAATGGGAGCTCAATTTCCATATTTTGAAGGAATATTTCTATAGAGGCTGTACTAGATGGCATTCCCACCAGCAGTGGATAAGTGTTCCTTTCTCTCCACATCCCCGCCAGCACTGATTGCTCTCATACTTTGTGATGTGCGCCAATCTCTGTGGTGTGAGGTGGTATCTCATCGTTGTTTTGATTTGCATCTACCTGATGATTAGTGACTAGGAGCATTTTTTCATGTGCCTTTTGGCCATTTGTATTTCTTTTTTTATCAAAGTGTCTGATCATTTCTTCTCCCCATTTTTTGATGGGATTAGATGTTTTTTTTCTTGTAAAGTTCTGTCAGTGTCCTGTATATTTTGGATATTAGCCTCTTATCTGAAGGGTGTTGAGTGAATAGTCTCTCCCACTCGGTGGGTGATTCTTCTATCCTGGGCAATATTTAATTTGAGGTGCAGAAGCTTCTCAGTTTAATGTAATCTCATCTGTTGATCTCTGCTTCCACTTGTTTGGAAAGTGCAGTTTCCTCCTTGAAGATGCCTTTAGTCTCAATGTCATGGAGTGTTTTACTGACGTGTTGTTCTGTATGCCTTATGGTATCAGGTCTGATATCAAGGTCTTTAATCCATTTGGATTTTACCTTCATGCATGATGTTAACTGGGGGGTCTATGTTCGCTTTTTTGCAAGTGGCTAACCAGTTCTGCCAGCACCACTTGTTGAAGAGATTTTCACTGTTCCACTTAGGATTTCTTGCTCCTTTGTCATAAATTAGGTAATTGTATGTCTGGGGAACGTTCTCTGAGACATCAAGCCTATTCCACTTATCTGAAGGTCTGTCTTTATTCCAATACCATGCTGTTTTGATAACTATTGCTTTGCAGTACAGTTTAAAGTTGGGGAAAGTAATGCCTCCCATTTTTCTTTTCCCTAGAAGTGCTTTAGCTATTGGAGGGTGTTTACTGTTTCTGATGAACTTCATAAGTGTTTGATCCACTTCTTTGAAGAATGCCATGGGTATTTTTAAGGGGAGCGCATTAAATATGTATAATGCTTTGGGGAGTATTGCCATTTTAATGATGTTAATCCTACCAATCCATGAGCAGGTTATGTGTTTCCATTTTCTTGTGTCCTCTATTATTTCTTGGAGCAGGGCTATATAATTTTCTTTGTATAGGTCCTTCACATCTTTGGTCAAGTTGACTCCAAGATATTTGAGTTTGTGTGGTACTATTGTGAATGGGATTGCCTTCCTGACTTCCATCTCTTCCCTCTCATTATTGGTGCATAAAAAGGCCATTGATTTCTGTAGATTGATTTTGTAGCCTGCCACCTTCCTTTATGAATTTATTGTTTCTAGAAGCTTTGTAGTAGAGTCTTTAGAGTTTTTTAAGTAGAGTATCATGTCGTCTGCATACAATGAGAGCTGGACTTCTTCCTTTCCTATCTGAATTCCCTTGATATATTTTTCTTGCCTGATCGCAATAGCAAGAACTTCCAGTACTATGTTGAATAGGAGTGGTGAGAGTGGACAGCATTGTCTTCTACCGGAATTTAGAGGAAAGGCTTTTAGTTTTTCTCCATTGAGGATAATATTTGCCATTGGCTTGTGGTAGATGGCTTCAACTAGATTGAGAAAGATTCCTTCCATTCCCATCTTGCTGAGAGTTTTGATCAAGAATGGGTGTTGGACCTTATCAAATGTTTTCTCTGCATCTATTAATATGATCATGTGATTTTTATTTTTCTTGTTGTTGATGTTGTGTATAATGTTGATATATTTACGGATGTTAAACCATCCTTGCATTCCTGGGATAAAACCTACTTGGTTGTAGTGTATGATCTTGATGAGGCATTGGATCCTATTTGCCAGGATTTTGTTGAAGAACTTTGCATCAGCATTCATCAGGTATATTGGTCTGCAATTTTCTTTTTTGGCAGCGTCTCTGGTTTTGGTATTAAGGTGATGTTGGCTTCATAAAAGCTGTTTGGGAGTGTTCCCGTTTTTTCAATTTCATGGAAGAGCTTGGCTAGGATTGGTAGTAGCTCCTCTTGAAAGATTTGAAAAAATTCATTAGGAAAACCATCTGAGCTGGGCTTTTCTTTCTGGGCAGATGTTGATTACAGTTTCAATTTCCTCAGTAGTGATAGGGGTGTTTAGATATGCTGCATCCTCCTTACTTAAATGTGGAAGGTTATAAGTGTCCAAGAATTTTTCCATTTCTTCTAGGTTCTCATGTTTAGTAGCAAAAAGTTTCTCAAAGTAGTCTCTGATTACCCTTTGTATCTCTGCAATTTCTATCGTGATCTCCCCCTTTTCATTTCTAATACAGATTATCAGATTTCTTTCTCTTTCTTTGTGAGTTTTGCCAATGGTCTATCAGTCTTGTATATTTTTTCAAAGAACCAGTTTCTGCTTTTGCTGATCTTTCCAATTGCTTTTTGGTTTTTCACTTCCTTGAGTTTGGCTTACAGCTTTGTTATTTCCTTCTGTCTCTCTATTTTTGGTTCCTTTTGTTGGTCATTTTCTAATTTTTTGAGCTGCGTCATTGTTATTCAGGTATGCTCCTTTTTCCTTCCTGATGTGTGCTTGTGTAGCTATTAATTTTCCTCTCAGAACTGCTGTTGCTCTGTTCCATAGATTCTGGTAGTTTGTGTCTTCATTATCATTTGTTTCCAGGAAAGTTTTGATTTCCTTTTTGATTTCATCTCAGACCCACTGGTTTTTTAGTAGCAGGGTGTTTAATTTCCAATTATTAAAAGTTTTTCTTCTGTGTGGCTTTGTAGTTCACATCTAATTTTAGAACCTTGTGGTCAGCAAAGGTAGCCTGCAAGATTTCTATCCTCTTGATTTTATGGAGGTATGTTTTATGTGTCAGCATGTAGTCTATTCTGGAGAATGACCCATGTACATTGGAAAAGAATGTGTATCCAGGATTTTTGAGATGGAGTGTCCTGTATATATCTACTAGTCCTCTTTCTTCCATAACTCTTTTCAGGGCTAGTATGTTTTTGTTCGTTTTCAGACTGATTGACCTATCAAGTGTTGATAGAGCCATGTTGAAGTCTCCTACAATGATTGTGTTATTATTGATTTCTTCTTTCAGATTTGTCAGTAATTGTATTAGATAATTTGCTGGTCTCTCATTGGGTGCATATATGTTTAATAGTCTCATTTCTTCCTGTTGTACATATTCCTTGATTAGTATATAGTGTCCATCTTTGTCCCTTACCACTTTTCTGAGTTAAAGTTGGTGTCATGAGATATTAATATGGCCACCCCAGCTTTTTTGAGCGTGTTGTTTGCTTGTATAATTTTTCTCCAGCCTTTGATTTTGAGTCTATATTTGTTCTGACTATTCAGATCTGTTTCTTGTAGGCAGGAGAAGGTTGGATTCATCTTTTTGACCCATTTTGCTACTCTGTGTCTTTTAATTGGTTAATTTAGTCCATTGACATTAAGAGAGATGATTGTCATAGGATTTAATGTCATCTTTATAGATAAGTTTGCTGTGTTTGTTGGTCTCTCTTGTCTTAGAGTAGACCTGTCAGTTTTTCCTTTAAGGCTGGTTTATCATCTGTGAAATTTCTGAGCTTTTGTTTATCCATGAAGCTGTGTATTCTTCCTTCAAACCTGAATTTGAGTCTGGCGGGGTGCAGTTTTCTCGGTGAGGCATTCATTTCATTCAGTCTTGTCACAATATCCCACCACTGTTTTCTGGCCTTGAGATTTTCTTGTGACATATCTGCTGTAAGTGTTAGGGATCCTCCTTTGAATGTAAGTTCCCTTTTTGATCTTGCTGCTTTCAGTATTCTATCTATGGGATTTGTCATTGTAACAAGGATATGTCTTGGGGTGTTTTTCTTTGGGTCTCTTTTACCTGGTAATCTTTGGGCATGCAGGATTTGATTGCACGTAGTCTTTTACTCTGGGAGTATCTCTTTGATGATATCTTTGACAGTTGATTCTTCCTGGAGATCCTTCCTAAGTTTCTGGGACTCCAATGATTCTTATGTTGTTTCTGTTGAGTTTATCAAAGACTTCTATTTTCATCTGTTTGCATGTCTTGAGTACTCTTTCCATTGCCTGTTCGTTTGTCTTATGGTTCTTTTCCAATTTCTTCTGTTGTGTTGAGTTTTACGCATCACATCTTCCAGTACTCTGATTCTCTCCTCAGGTGCTGATACCCTGTTGGCGAGGCTATCCATTGAGGTTTTTAGTTGAGCAACCGTGTTTTTCAGATCTGTATTTTAGTTTGGAGTTTTCTGATTTCTGTCTTTGTGTTCTCTTCAGCTCGATCTATGCTTTTTTTGAGTTCCATGAAAATATTCCATATTTCTATTCTAAACTTTTTATCTGAAAGGTTAATCAGGTGGTTGGAATTCATTTGGTCATCCGAGCTTTCGTTTTCATTCTCTGTGGATGATGTTTGCCGGCGAGGTTTCCCCATTGTCAGGCTTGTAGTGTAGTTTTTCCTGCGTGTTGTGGTGGGGTTCATTGGTTCACGGCCGCACTCTTCTGCTGCCTCTAGTTGACAGTCCTCAGAGTGAACAAAGACACAGCAGGGCGGAGCCTCCACAGGCCAGAGACCTCAGCTTATTGGACAGCGACCCCTGCAGCCAGAATGTACTTACTCAGCAGCTTCAAAATGCCGTTTTTGGGGGGTACGCTCCCTAGGCCTCTGAGGAAACTTTCGGGGATTCAGAAGCACAGGCACTGACAGACAGACGTAGAAGTTTTTTCTCCTAAAGTCCTCAGAGTGAACAAAGGCACAGCAGGGCGGAGCCTCCACAGACCAGAGACCTCAGCTTATTGGACACCGACCCTCGTAGCCAAATGTACTTACTCAGCAGCTTCAAAATTTTTTGGTACTGCGATCCCTAGGCCTCTGAGGAAACCTTTGGGGGTTCAGAAGCACAGGCACAGGCAGACAGACGTAGAAGAAGTTTCCCCTGAAGTCCTCAGAGTGATGATGTTTTTTTTCTTGTAGAGTTCTGTCAGTGACCTGTATATTTTGGATATTAGCCCCTTATCTGATGGGTATTGGGTGAATAGTTTTTCCCAATCAGTGGGTGGCTCTTGTATTCTGGGCACTATTTCCTTCGAGGTGCAGAAGCTTCTCAGCTTAATATATTGCCATCTGTTAATCTCTGCTTTCACTTGCTTGGAGAGTGCCGTTTCCTCCTTGAATGTCTTTAGTCACAATGTCATGGAGTGTTATACCTACATGTTGTTCTATATACCTTATGGTTTCAGGTCTGATATCGAGGCCTTTAATCCATCAGAATTTTACCTTCGTACATGATGTTAGCTGGGGGTCTATGTTCACTTTTTTGCAAGTGGCTAGCCAGTTGTTCCAACACCACTTGTTGAAGAGGCTTTCTTTGCTCCATTTATGACTTCTTGCTCCTTTATCAAAGATTAGATGATTGTATGTTTGGGAACATTCTCTGAGTACTCAAATCTATTCCTCTGATCTGAGGGTCTGTCTTTATTCCAATACCATGCTGTTTTGATAACTATTGCTTTGTAGTACAGTTTAAATTTGGGGAAGGTAATGCCTCCCATATTATATTTCCCAATAATTGCTTTGGCTATTTTAGGGTGTTTATTGTTCCAAACGAATTTCAAAAGTGCCTGATCCACTTCTTTGAAGAATGTCATGAGTACCTTTAGAGGGATCACATTAAATCTGTACAATGCATTGGAGAGTATTGCCATTTTAATGATGTTAATCCTGCCAATCCATGAGCAGGGTATGTGTTTCGATTTCTGTGTGTCCTCTCTTATTTCTTGGAGCAGAGTTTTATAATTTTCTTTGTATAGGTCCTTACCTTTGGAGAAATGTTTAGCTTTTCCTTCTTGTTGGTACCAAGAGAAATTCTAAAGGGAGTCTTTTGATCAGGTTTAAAGCAGGCAATCTGAAGAGAATTCCATATTATTGTGACTCTGAACACTGGCCTCCAAGATGTCTTTGAGGCCAGGTCCCTCTTCATGTAATGCAGTGTCCATAGAATGTGTTTAGGAAATCCCAAATAGAATCTCTTGTCCTCTTTGTATAATAGATTTAAGCACTTTTTACAGAATACATTTTAAATGTTCTCTTTACTCTTCTTTAAAAAATATGCATCTTTTCTGATTATAATGTTACTGACAAAAGTAAAACAACCAAAGGTTTTGATGAAGTGCAGCAAATAATCAGGCATAGTGTTTATAATTTTGTAAGAAAAAAGTGACCTAGTTTTTCCTTAGTATTAATTTACCTCTTAGATATTCAATATTGGCTTTTTTTCTGAAGTCACTTCCTACACTAAAATAAATGACTGAAGACTATCTTATTGCTGACACAGATCACAGTTTGTTGCTATTGGTATGTTAACTGCTTTTAAGTAACTGAATAAATCTGCTGATCCATATTAGACTTATCTAAAAAGAATCCAATTTATTTTCTGGCTTTTCTACTTCCACTGATGCAAAAAAAATACTTCCATACTTTACTTTATTTGAACATTTGTAATGCTAAGTGGCATCTGACTTGTGAATGGACATTTTCATTTGGAAAGACAACATATAATATGCGAAGATTATCATTAAAGAAACAGACATTCCTGCAAGAAATAATACTATTCAAGCATGTCTTCTTGTATACATATCTGGGGTAGGAAGGTTTGTTCTGCTTCAATGATCAGAAAAGCAAGGTGGAAAAAGAATTCTGCAATTTCCAAAGACAGAAGCTCAGCTTAATCTTTGGGAATTAATTTCCTGTGTGATTCTGTATCTGAAGCAACCACTCACAGAGAACATCACAAAGCTTTAGCAAAGGTAAAATTCAGTACCTCAGCTGATGATTAAGTGGTTTGAATTTTCTATTTCTAGATTACTTTGTATATTTTTACTGGTTTGACCATTCTAGATAGAAGACATCCATCCACTGGTTTGGAATCAGTGGCTTTGTATTTCTTCTAGGTCTGCATGCCCCTTATTCAAAAAACAGTAACATATTGTATCTGTATGCTGAACATATATGTGAAAAAAATGAAATAAAGTATGACATTTATTTTGTAACTATAACAATTGAATATTTAGTTAAGCAAAGCTCTTATAAATGTATAACATAGTCCTCCAAGAATAGGCCCAACTAGTAATTATTTTCAAGTTTGCTTACAAGTCTTATGTATGTTGTGCTGACTCTATAGGTGTGTAGGCTGTAAATTGTTTTTAAGTGGTTAGCATCTTTGGTTAGGAATATAAAAGTATGACTTATATGACTGAAATTTTATAATGTAGAGATTGCATTATATCTATATTTCAGCATTTTTGGCTCCTAAGCACAGCATTTAAATTATACTGCCCATGTAGAACCTTGAGGTATAAGGTCATCTTGAGATCAAAGCTGGGTACTTAGAAACCAGCCAGTCCAAATGTGTTACTGTACAGGGGCTTGCTACAGTATATGTAACATTATTTCAACAAAAATTTTATAAAGTAAACAATCACATGGAACTCTATCAAGTTTTCCACATGTATATTCCTATGACACCAGTACCCAGATCAGTACATATATCATTCACCACTCTAAAAGACAAGTGTGCCCTCTACTTGTCCATATCTCTTGACATGACCACAATGCTTCAAATAATTGTGGCTGCTTTGAAATATATAGTGATTTTCACACCATTTATCTTTATTTCTGTTTGGAAATTCTTCCTCATATTTTGTGAAATATATTCATTTTTTGTGTTTATGATTTTTGCTGAGACATATTCAACTACCTGGCTATATGGTATTGTTCAAATATGTGTCATATATTTATTATTCTGTGGGTAGACATTTTGATGGAGTCCATATTTAGGTTATTATGCACAAGCTTATCAAACATTCTTGTTCCTATAACTTTGTTCAAATGAGTAGACATTACTGTTGTGTCTATAGTCAAAAGTGGAATTGCTGGATCTTCTTTTTTTCAGCCTTCCTTCCCTGCTTTACTAATTCTTTTTTTATTGTAAGAATTTATTCAAGAGACAAAATTGATTAACATAATGAGGTAAACTAACATAACATAATATGGTAACATAACATAACATATAATATAATTGATATAATAATACATGTAAGTCAAAGAAAGATTCTGATTAAAACACAATTTTTCCATAATGGCTTACATATCTTTCACAGTAGTATTTTAGGTACATATTAACATTGAATCAGGGGAATACCCATCACCAACTATGTCCTCCCCCCATTCCAGTTCCCTTTCTACAACCCATATAACCCACCATCACCCCCCAGGCTGCTAGAGTAGGGGGACCCCTCTTTGTCAGACTTATTATTAGTGATCACATATCTTTTTGGTCCTGGAAACCTCTCTTGTTTCCCCCTCTATTTAAGAGGCAGAGCTAGAAGAATCGAGGTATGTGGTTTTGTTTGAAGGAAAGAAAAGCAATAGATTGGGGTACAAAATAAGAGGGAAAAAAAGAAGTCAAAAGTCAAATATGCTGAAAATGGGCAGAGTCCCTCTAGAGGCTTCCAACCTCTGTTTGAGAGAAGATGTGAAAAAGGTAATTGAGATACCACAACAATACAGAAAAAAATATCGAATTAAATAACTGGTGAGCACTACAGCAATAAAGACAGGCACCACACAATAGTCTTGGTTCTGAAATCAAATCATGCTCAAGTGCAAAAAGAAAGAGAAAGACAAGACAAAATAAAATAAAATAATATTGGAGACATCAACCGTGGTCTCCACACCAAAATAAAGACGTCAAAAAAATCGATCAATCGATAAATAAACATGTGGAAAAATGATTGTTTTGTGCTTTTTATTTTTCTCCTTTTCTTTATCCCCCTGCATAGGCACAGTAACTATTGGGAATATTGTAGAGGGAATTCCCTTGACCTAAGAGATACAGGGTTTCACCACCCCCGAAGTATACTGTCATGGAATTAACTCTAGACTCCTTGCATGATCATTTACTCTCCCCTTGCTGCTTTCGTGGTGTGTGGAAGACTTCTGCTTGTCTTGGATGGTAAAATCAGACCTCTGTTTCTAGAGATCTTGGTGGATGTGCAGCTCAGGGAATGGAGTTTATGAAGTCTTTCTTTGTGGTTCTAGCAGTTATGCTTCTTCAGTGTCGTTTTAATCCATCTTCTGTAGTTGGTGTTCTTGGTCGTTATGTTGCTTCTAGAATGGAGCCTGGGATAAAGTCTTTTGTTTTTTTCCGGAAGACCCATTCAGTTGCAGTTGTCTCAGTCAGACTTCTGTAATTGGAGCTCTTGTTTGCTGAACAGATCTTATACCAAACTCTAGGCTAGAGTTTTTTGTTGCTGTTGTTGTTGTTGTTGTTGTTGGTCCCTGGATGCATACTGTCCAGTCTTGGTTGCAACAACCAGTTGTCTGTATATAGCAATCTTGGCTTTTGCACAGATCAAAGGGTGACATGTTTTCTGATTTTGTCTTATCGATAGCTGATGAGAAAGGACAACTTGCTCTTAGATCAAGTTGTTCCCATTTCCTCATTGTCAGGTGATCAATTTAGAACTGGCTCATGTTGGTGTCAGAGCAGCATTGTAAATGCCCTGGAGGGGATTTGGTTCCTGGAGCTGTTGTGGAGAACTCTGTCATATCTATGTCTGGGATCCAGGAGTTAAGGCTGAACAGTGAGTGTCTAGTTCCCTGGAGCCTAAGTTGTTTCCACATGACATACATTTAGGGTGGGAAATGTCCCTGTGTTGTAAACAAGTATGAGTTATTATCCCTAGTAGATAAGAGCTTGTTTTTATATGTACAATTTCCCCTTTGTTTAATATGTTTTTGCAGGAGGAAGTGGTGCTACATTATATTGCTGGTGGATTTGGGGGATGGAGAGAAAAGAAACCAGACTCCTAACAAAAACTAAGAATATATATGCTAACACATATCTAAAGGAAAAAGAGTTTCTTTTTAAAAAAAGATTAAATAAAAGATGTAATTAAAGGGATAAAGTGGGGCCAGGAGAGATAGCATGGAGATCAGGCGTCTGTCCTTCCTGTAGAAGGGTGGTGGCTCAGAACTCAGCATTCCATATGGTCCCCCGTGCCCACCAGGGATGTTCTCCAAGCATAGAGCCAGGAGCGCCCTCCGAGTGCTGCCAGGAGTGACCCAAAAGAAGCAAAAACAAATCAAATTGAATAAAAAAACTAAAACAAGACAAAACAAACAAAAGAATCTAACAAGAATAAAAAAGAGAAGAAAAAAGAAAAAAAACAAAAAGGGGAGAAAGTGATACAGGAGATTACTTTACATTTGGGGAGAAACAGGGTAAGAAATAGTGTTATATAGGTCTATGCTTATGATGAAAGAATAGGGTTCCCCCGTGTCTTTTGAGATTCCTTGTGAGGTGTGGGGTTCAGGCAGTGAGGTGTAGGGTAGAGTTCTTTCAGTGGGGGTCCTTTGGAGCTAGTTCCGGTATCAAGCCACAGTCCACATTATGGAGAGGTGATTAGGAGGGCCACATTGCATGAGTCTGTCGGGGTGTTGGATATATTTTCCTGCCGGGAATGAGGTGAGAGCTTGAGTGTGTGTCTCTTCACTTGGGTAGTGGGTACTGGCTCATTGTGGGAGGAGGTCTTTCTTGGTGCCTAGTGGATTAAGAGCTGAGGGTGAAGAGTTAGAGTGTGGTGGGGATATCGGGGGTGGGATTGAGGGGTGAAGGAATAGTCAGATTTCTGGAGGATGGAAAGGGGATAGTATAGGGAGGGGTTACATAAGGTTAGGTATGAGTTGTTTGTGGTTTAGGTTTGTTCCTTAAGGAGAATTCCTATTTCTTGTGCTCCTGCACACATATAAACATATAGAAGTTAGCTTAGGTGTATATTAATGTAGAGAGGTGTGGAATGCAAGAGGTGCATTGAGTACTAAGTATACTACTTGTAAGGAAAGGAAACTAATAGATCAACTTTTGGGTATGTATAGGTTTTGTGTCTCAAGTACTGATCATTATGTTAGTGAGGTCTATAGAGGTGTTTACCCTTTTCAGTTTTGTCCACAGCACCCTATATGTCAGCATTCCTTTCCTATAGAGGAGGAAACCATGTGGTTTTTATTTGACATAGATTGAATTGATGATAGTGAGGAGGATAAGGTGGAAGAAGAGGGAGACAAGAAGAGAGAATAGGAAAAACAAGACAAAACAAAACAAACCAACAATCACCAAAAATAACAAAAATATGAAGTAATGAGAAGAGGCTATAAGAGCAAGGACATGTTAGTTTGGTAGAAAGGGTTCAATGCTTGGGCCCTGTGGTAAAAATCTGTAGGTCTCAGTTGTTGCTTTGATAATCTGGCTGGTCCTGTGCTTTAGGTCCTAAAAGAAGGCAAAATCTAGAGATAAAGGGTATGTTAAAGAGTTTTATCTAGCCATTTTCATGCTTCAAGCAGAGTATGGTGCCTTGTGTGACTGAGCACCGTGGTACCACCATAGGATGTTCACACTTTGTATCCAGGAACCCCCACGAGCATGGGATCCTTTTTTAACTTTACTGGTTGTTTTTAAACAGTTTGCTAATATGGTTAAAAACAACATAACCTGGCCGGTGATCCTGCCTGCTTAAGAGGTGGTTTGGGACATACACACACTGATTCCTGCTGATTTCTGCCGGAGGTCAGAAGGATGCAGAAGCCATCTTGGGTCATGCTGTTTTTAGCTGCCTGAGATTGGATTTCATCAGCGTTTCTGCTGGTGATCCTGCCTGCTTCAGAGGTGGATTGGGATGTACACACACTGATTCCTGCTGGTTTCTGTTGGGAGTCAGAAGGGCGCAGAAGCCATCTTGGGCCATGCAGTTTCCAGCTGCCTGAGACTGGATTTTATCAGCATTCCTGCCAGTGATCCTGCATGCTTCAGAGTGAGAGACAGAATTGAGGAACTCTGCTGGAACTCAGATGCCAGCACTCTTTTATGTCTGTCTTCTGTGCTGTGCTCCATTTTCGTCTTGATTTCTTCCTGTTTGTGGCTCATCTGCAGACAGCTCACCCTCCCAGGACCCTTCCCTGGAGATGAGCTTACACACCCAGAAAGGGGAAGCCACTGAACTCTGCTGGAACTCAGATGTCAGCACCCCTATCTGCCTGTCTTCTGTGCTGTGCTCCATTTTTGGACGATTTCATCCTCTGTGTGGCTCATTGGCAGATGGCTCGCCTTCAGTGGAGCCTTCCCTGGAGGTGAGTTTACAAGCCGAGAAAGAGGAAGCCGCTGAACTCTGCTGGAACTCAGATGCCAGCACCCCTATCTACCTCTCTTCTGTGCTGTGCTCCATTTTCGGGTTGATTTCATCCTGTGTGTGGCTCACCTGTGGACGGCTTGCCTTCCCTAGAGCCTTCCCTGGAAGTGAGCTTACATGACCAGAAAGGGGAAGCCGCTGAACTCTGCTGGAAATCAGATGCCAGCACCCCTATCTGCCTGTCTTCTGTGCGGTGCTCCATTTTCAGCCTGATTTCATCCTGTGTGAGGCACATCAGAGGATGGATCACCTTCCCTGGAGCCTTCCCTGGAAGTGAGTTTACAAGCCGAGAAAGGGTGTGCCCAGAGGAGCATGGCTGCTCCGCTTCGCTTCCCGGCCATGCACATCATTTAGCTAATGAATACAACCACAACACGTAGAAAAACCCACAATACAAGTGAGACAATGGGGAAACAACACAGGCCAGTGCTAGACAGAGAATGACGATGGCAACTCTGATGACTTGAACATGACCAACTGTAACTCCACCCTAGATTTAGGTGTACCTATCTGAGACCCGCCCATTTCTGGGAGGGGTCTTGGGAACTGAATATTAGGTGTGACCTTACCTGCAAGACCCTGCCCATTCCTGGGAGGGGTCTTGGAAAAGGTAGATAAACCTTTGAGCGATGGGATTAGGGTCGGTCTGCCCTGCTGTGCTCTCTGGCTTTTGGGTCTTGGCCTCTTTTGGTCTTTGACCAGGATGGAGGTCAAAGGGAGATGGCTGAAAGGAGTTAAGATGCAGGGCTAAGAATGGCGGAGTGCTTAAAAGGTTATGAATAAAGCTGATGCTTCCTGATGCCTGTCTCTGGATGAGTCTAATTCTGCCGTTCACCTGGGCCTGGGACCCGACGGCTGGATGGGGGTTTCGGAGCCACGTGGCCTGGGATGGCATCCACTTCCATCCAGCTCCATTGTTAATTATTTAATTCAACAACCAACCAACTAGTCAGTTTCTCAGATAAGGAGTTTAGAGTCGCAATATGGAAGATGTTCAAAGAACTCAAAGAAAGTATAGAGAAGAACGCTAATAAGAATCAAGAGAATATGAAGATAGAAATCAGAAAACTCCAAACTGAAATTTTGGGTCAAATAACAGGTCTGAAAAACTCAGTAGATGAAATGAAGAAAAACATGATTGAGCTTTCCCATGGGTTAACAGCAGCTGGGGATAGAATTAGTACACTGGAAGATGAGATGAATAACAACTGCATAGTGCAGCAGAAATTGGAAAAAAGCCTTAAAGCAAATGATCAAACAATGGAAAAATTACTCAAATAATGGGAACAGATGAAAATAGAAGTCTATGATAAGTTCAACAGAAACAACTTAAGAATCATTGGAGTCCCAGAGACCCAGAAAGAAAATCTCCAGGAAGAGTCAATTGTCAAAAACATCATTAAAGAGAAACTACCAGAGCTAAAGAATACATGCGATCAAATCCTTCATGCCTGAAGAGTACCAACTGAAAGAGACCCCAGAAAAAACACCCCAAGACACATCCTAGTCACAATGACTAATCCCACAGATAGAGACAGAATTCTGAAAGCAGCAAGATCAAAAAGAGAAATTAAATTCAAGGAAACATCCTTGAGATTTACTGCAGACCTGTCACCAGAAACACTCAAGGCCAGAAGGCAGTGGTGGGACATACTGACAAAACTCAATGAAATAAATGCTTTGCCTAGAATACTGCCCCCAGAAAAACTCACTTTCAGGTGTGAAGGAACAATACATGGTTTCACAGACAAACAACAGCTCAGAAACTTTACAGACTCAAAACCACTCATAATAAAACTAAAAGGCCTACTTTAAGACAAAACTGACCAACAGACACATCAAACTTCGATATAAAGATGACACCAACTCCCAGGACAATTCTTTCTCTCAAAATCTATAGACTAAATGCACCAGTTAAGAGATACAGAGTGGATAAATAGATCAAAAAACTCAATCCAACCTTCTGCTGCCTACAAGAAATGCACCTGAATAGTCAGAACAAACATAGGCTCAAAATAAAAGGCTGGAGGAAAATCATCCAAGCAAACAACACCCATAAAAAAGCTGGAGTGGCCATACTAATATCAGATGATACAAACTTTATACTTAGGAAAGTTGTAAGGGACAAAGATGGATATTTTGTATTAATCAAGGGATACGCAGGGCAGGAAGAAATCACTCTCCTAAACATATATGCACCGAATGAGGGGCCAGCAAAATATTTAATACAACTGTTGACAAATCTGAAAAATAATAACAAAAACAACACAATAATTGTGGGAGACCTCAACACGGCATTGTCAACACTTGACAGGTCGACCAGACTGAAACCCAACAAGAATATACTAGATATGAAAAGAGAAATGGAAGAAAGAGGCCTAGTAGATATATACAGGACACTCCACCCCCAGAAGTCTGGATACACATTCTTATCTAATGTAATGGAGCATTCTCCAGGATACACTACATGCTAGCACACAAAACATACCTCCATAATATCAAGAGGATAGAAATTTTGCAAACTACCTTCGCTGACCACAAGGCCCTGAAATTATATGTGAACTACAAAGGGAAACAGAAGAAAAACTTCAATACCTGGAAGTTAAACAGCCTAATACTGGATAAAAAGTTGGTCTGAGATGAAATCAAAGAGAAAATCAAAACCTTCCTAGAAACAAATTACAATGGAGACACAAATTATCAGAACCTACGGGACACAGCAAAAGTGGTACTGAGAGGAAAATTTATAGCTTTGCAAGCACACATCAGGAAAGAAGGTGCATACATGAATAGCTTAATGACGCAGCTCATAGAATTAGAAAGTACTCAACAAAAGTACGCAAAAATAGGGAGACAGAAGGAAATAACAAAGCTGAGAGCAGAAATCAATGAAGTGGAAACGCGAAAAACAATCCAAAAGATCAACGAAAGCAGAAGTTGGTTCTTTGAAAAAATAAACAAGATAGATAGACCACTGGCAAAACTAACAAAGAAAGAGAGAGAAACTTGAAAACTCATATTAGGAATGAAAAAGGAGAGATCACTACTGATATGATAGAGATCCAAAGGGTAATCAGAAACTACTTTGAGAAACTCTATGGCACTAAAAATTAAAACCTGGAAGAAATGGATAAATTTTTGGACCATAATCTTCCACGTTTGAATGAAGAGGATGTAACATATCAAAACACATCCATCACTACTGAGGAAATTAAGACAGTAATCAAATGTCTGCCCAAAAAACAAAAGTCGAGGCCCAAAAGGATTTACTAATGAATTCTTCCAAACCTTTCAAGAGGAAATTCTACCAATCCTGGCAAGACTTTCATGAAATCGAAAAAGAGGAACACTTCCAAATAGCTTCTATGAAGCTAACATCACCTTGATACCTAAACCAGAGAGAAATGCTACCAAAAAAGAAAATTACAGACCAATATCGCTGATGAATAAAGATGCAATGATCCTCAACAAAATCCTGGCAAATAGGATTCAATGCCTCATTAAGAAGATCATCCACTAAGATCAAGTAGGTTTCATCCCAGGAATGCAAGGATGGTTTAACATCCGTAAATCTATCAACATAATACACAACATTAACAACAACAAAAATAGAAATCACATGATCATATCAATAGACGCAGAGAAAGCATTTGATAAGGTCGAACACCCATTCTTGATCAAAACTCTCAGCAAGAAGGGAATGGAAGGAACCTTTTTCAATATAATTTAGGCCATCTTCCACAAGCCAGAGGCAAATATTGTCCTCAATGAAGAAAAACTAAAAACCTTCCATCTAAATTCTGGCATAAGAAAGGGCTGTCCTCTCTCACCACTCCTCTTCAACATAGCACTGGAAGTACTTGCTATAGCGATTACGCAAGAAAAATATCAAGGGAATCCTGATAGGAAAGGAAGAAGTCAAGCTCTTGCTGTTTTTAGATGACATGATTCTGTACCTAGAAAACCCTAAAGTCTATACGAAAAAGCTTATAGAAACAATATACTCATATAGCAATATATACTATACACCAATAGTAATAAGTAAGAAATAGACATTAAGAAAACAACCCCATTCACAATAGTGCCACACAAACTCAAATATCTTGGAATCAACTTGACTAAAAATGTGAAGGACCTATACAAAGAAAACTATAAAACTGCTCCAAGAAATAAGAGAGGATACGCGAAAATGGAAGCACATACCCTGCTCATAGATTGGCAGGATTAACATCATTAAAATGGCAATAATCCCCAAAGCATTGTACAGATTTAATGCGATCCCTCTAAAGATACCCATGACATTCTTCAAAGTAGTGGATCAGGCACTTTTGAAATTTATTTGGAACAATAAACACCCTAGAATAGCTAAAGTAATCATTGGGAAAAAGATTATGGGAGGCATTAGTTTTCCCAACTTTAAACTGTACTACAAAGCAATAGTTATCAAAACAGCATGGTATTGGAATAAAGACAGACCCTCAGATCAGTGGAATAGGCTGTATCAATGAATACTCAGAGAATGTTCCCCAGACATGCAATCACCTAATTTTTGATAAAGGAGCAGAAAATCCTAAGTGGAGCAGGGAAAGCCTCTTCAATAAGTGGTGTTGGCACAACTGGCTAGCCACTTGCAAAAAATTGAACTTAGACTCCCAGCTAACATCATGTAAAAAGCTTAAATCCAAATGGATGAAAGACCTTTATATCAGACCTGAAACCATAAGATATATAGGACAACACATAGGACACATAGGTAAAACACTCCAGAACATTGAGACTAAAGGCATCTTCAAGGAGGAAACTGCACTCTCCAAGCAAGTGAAAGCAGAGATCAACAGATGGGAATATATTAAATTGAGAAGCTTCTGCACCTCAAAAGAAATAGCGCCCAGGATACAAGAGCCCCCCACTGATTTGGAGAAACTATTCACCCAATTCCCATCAGACAAGGGGCTATTTCCAAAATATACAAGGCACTGACACAAAAGAGAAAAGAGCTGGAAGTTCCAGCTCACCTCATCAAGCTCACCACAAAGAGTGATGAGTTTAATTAGAGAAATAATTACATTCTGAACTGTCTTAATAATGAGAATGTATGAGGGAAATTTAAAGGCTGTCTAGAGTACAGGCGGTGGTTGGGTTGGGAGGAGGGAGATTTGGGACATTGGTGATCGGAATATTGCACTGGTGATGGGTGTTTTTCTTTACATGACTGAAACTCAAACAAAATCAGCTATGTATTCAAGGTGTTTAAATAAAATAAAATATATTAGAAAAAACAAATAATTTTAAAAAGTCTAACCACAATATTTTGCACACAATTTTCTATTTTTAGATACCTTTAAAATCAAAATAAATTTTCTAAAAGAAATATAAAAGACCCAAATTTCAATACTAATGTAGCCTGTTTGAATTTAAAATGTCAAGTTTCCCTTTACTGATAGTCTGCTCTCTATGACCTTACTCAAAAATTTCTAAGGAGCAGGGTGGTGCTTTTTACTATCTGTTTTAAAACATCTAATTTTATTTGAGAGAGTGGCCACTGCTCCATCCAGACAGTTTTTCCTGGTTGCCAATATTTATGGTACCTGAGGAGCAGTGATCTCTAGTATTGGTGGGTGGGGCTGGTCATCACCTTTAGGTGTTTTTGAGACATAAACCTCTGCCAATTACCCCAGTATATTCTGTCCTAAGATTTTAGAGCCTTTAAGCCTCTGGCTATGAAGAGTACTATAGCTTCTGAATTTTTGTTTGAATCTTTCTATATTCACTTAATGGTGGGGAGAGGGGGTATATCCCCCTACTCCTGACACCCCCAGTCCAGTAGGCTGGGAACCCTATTTTAGAGGTGAAACCCCTTAGAGGCATTCTTTTTAGTATGTCCCCTTGGAGTAACAGGGATGAGGGATGCCGAGATTTATTGGCTTCCCCATCCTTATCAAATTTAGATTTACAGTCAGCTTGCAAGCGAAACTGTTTTTGTACAGTAGGCATTAGGTGGATGGAGCTTTCCTGTTTCACCTTCCACTTTGTTGATTAGGGCACTTACAAAATTAACAATATTATTTTACAATCATTCTATTTTCAGTAAAAATTTTAAAAAGCCCAATTATTTTCCTTCCCTAGCTATTAGCTATTAGCATAGAGACAATTTGCCTAGTGCATATTTATTTGTCAGATAACAAAACTGTTCTAAGGCCCCTTGGTTTTAAAAGTACATTCTTTTCTTCAAAAAGTACACTTTTTTATTATAAGCCAATTTTTTCACCTAAATTCCAGCAATACCCAATGATAAACATAGAAAAAAAGCACAACTTAATTTGAACACAATTTAAATAAAAACAAAACACAAACTGACAGACAAAACAAATAATAAGCAAAATTTTCACAATCTTTGTCCCTTTGGTGGATAGAGAAAAACAATCCTTGAAGTCAATAATTGCCAAATGCAAGTTACTAGAAATGGCTGGAATCCATGACATACCCCTTAGGGGGAAATCCCAAGAATTATTATTCTCTTAAACATATGCCACTTTCCAGAGGTCTTTATGGACTAGTTGATGGTCTAATATAGCCAAGTTTTAGTTGTCAGTTGATTATATGGTTTAAAGTCTCCAGTTTAATTGAGGACAGAGACCACCATTCCACCCAAACTGGGTCCTCCTTCCATTTTAATTTGGGGACCCATGGAATAGTGGCCTGAACTATTGGGGTAGTGGCACATTCTATTTTTATTTAGAAAATATGCTCTTTCCTGCCCCTGTATATCCTGCCCGAACAAGTTATTTATTAAACCTTTGGCTACTAGTGGCTTAATAAAACCAAAATCTCCATTTGAATTAACCCTTTTAATAAAATCCTTAGTTTCAAAGGTTTTTAGTAGAAAGTTGCCCACACTTTGCACTTTGGGTCCTGCAGACAGGTTCCATTCACTTGGGGTATTTTCACTTCTAATAATGATTCTCTCTGCTCCAGAATTCAATAGAAAAACCCAATTTGCCCCCTATGTTGACAGATTCCCTTGGGGGTGTATGGCCACTGCAGATACTACTATAGGGCCACTCTTGACTGAAATTAGTCATGGGGCCATTCCGACTCAAAAAGGTCTTGAGCTATCCTTGTCTATCCTTACTATCCTTATCTGATCTTAGCTCTCTACGGGCAAGTTTTTCTGCCCTTGGAGGAAAGTTTCCCATAACCAGAAGGGAGAGATAATGGTGCCAGTGGCAGTGGTGGCAGAAACACAATGACAAAAGTGAAAGCACTCTGCCAAATATTTTGGGACTGTGTTTTGCTTTAAATAATATATGCCTAATCATTGCGCAAATTTCTCTGGGTATTTATTGGGGGAGACCTGTTCGTGACCCCCTTATTCTGCCACAGGTGACTTTTTAAAATATAAATTTTTACTTAAGCACTATGAGTACAAGCATGGTTGTAGTTGTTGTGTATGTAAACATTTTATTGGGATTATTATGTTACTGACCCTACCTTGATTGGTGATTTGCCCTACCCTAAGGTGTGACCTGGCATTCTGCTCCCACCCTAGAGTGGTACCTGATTCTGCTCCCACCATTGAGTAGTACACGATCCCACCATTGGGTGGTGCCTAATTCTGAGAGATAAAAGCAAGGGTCTGTGGAAGGCTGGGGGCTTTTGGCTGGAACGAATGCTGAGGCTTTGGGCTTCAATCTTGTCCTCTGAATAAAGCTAATATTTTCACAAGCCTGACTTCTGCTAGCCTTTTACCCGCTGCATTCACCTCAAAACCGCCGACTGGACAGGGTAACAGATGTGTGGTCCAATCTGGAGGAGAAAGGCCTCATCCTCCATCCCTCCATCAGTCAACATCTTCAGGGGCAGACTTTCAACATTATGGTGCCTGTACAGGCTGAACCTTGACCCTCAACAATTGTAAATGAAATATTTCATTGGAAATTTTCTCTGCTGACCATTAAATGATTTCTGTGGTTAGTCATGTGAATTCTGCCACCTTTTTGCTTATGCATTGGTTTTCTATTATACAAGTGGATTTTTCCATTTTGTTTTAAACTAATTGGTTTTGATCTAAGGACAATCGCTGCAGTTGGATGGTTGTGTTCTATATTTAAAATGAAAATTGCATTGTCTCCAGCCATCATAGTTTGTGGAATTTCTGTGTTGGCTCAAGTTGTTACTGTGAATATAGGTATTGGCTGGTATTTAGGAAATAGAAAGTGTAGAAATGGTGAGGCTAAAACCAGTATGGATAATAAGGAAATCTTTCCGACGAAAATTCAGACCAAGGTGCGAGCTGACAAATCCAGGCCCACCATCAACAATATAGAAATTTTTGCTGGAAGAAAAACAACTCAGAATGTAAGCCTGATTCTAGTGAATCGCATGACAGTAGTGACTCAAACAATGATCAATCTCCGGTGCTAACTCCAGAAGTGAGGCCCGACTCTATTCACAAAATTGAATCGCACAACTGTGCAGATTCAGACGATGAACCACACTCACGGCCTCAGAGCTCTATTCAGAGTAATTTTGCTAATCCAGCCTCATCCCCTTTACACAGGTTAAATATTTCTAACTATGTACCCTATAAGATGGAAGAATTAGATCGGCTTAAAAAAGCTTGTAAAGAATATGGTCCAAAATCATCATACAGTGTGGAGTTACTAGGACTTTGGAGTCATAACTCATCTTGGACTTTGTATGATTTTAAAAGAATCACTGAAATATGCCTGTCGTCTAAACAGCAAACTGAATGGGAAATGTACTATTCAGAAGGCCTAAAAGCCAAATTATATAGCCTGGATGGTACGAAAAAAACAAGTGGCAGGTGTTACTCTATCATATGAATTATTGGTGGCAGAAAATCAATTTGCAAATATTCAGACACAAGCAGCTTTACCTAAAGAAATCTTAAATTTAATTAAGGATATTGCATTGTCATCATGGGAAAAAAATTGTTTCTAACAGCATTGATAAAGGAAACTTTAAAAATTACCCTTATGCAGAGTTTGCAGGTAAGATTAAAGATGCTCTGAAGTTACAAGTCGAAGATGAGATGCTGCAGACGGGTTAACGTTGCTAAGCAGAACTTTCGTGGGGTCCGGGAACCTTTCATGGAGAGAGAAGCGGGAGCACGAGTGGAAGAATATGAAATATGAAATAAACAAGACCACACAAAATACATTGTATGGGGACCCTCGCCCAAGGGACGAGAGACAAATTTATTTTTCAGCCAATGACTTTTTATAAGCACAGACTCTAGTATGCAAGGTGTTCTCAAAGAGCAGGAGAGCAATACAATGGGGAAGCAAGCCTTAAATATACATATTAAAAGACTGTTCTTCAGAAGAGAAAGAACTCTGCTGGAGGGCAGTGAAACCAGAGCTGGGGATGTTTTTAGTTTAGCAAAAAAGCAGGTTTTTCAAGAATATCAGGAGGAAAGAGTCAGAGATATTTATAATGTCTATGTAGTAGCCGCAAAATAGATTTTAGGGGGACGGAAATAATTGTTTACCATCATAGAGCTAGACTCAGAAAAACAAGCTGTTGGCACCAGGTTATATGAATTAGCCAGCAGGGAACTTTTGGTGGGCTTTTGGTACTGACATTTCTTTGTAGGAGAGCTGAGGCTAGATTTTTATAGTGGCTAAATAGAGAAAAAAATGTAATGTTAGAGCCATGTTGGAATTACCGCCAATGATCCACGCAAAGAGTCAAATGGCTGACTTTGCTAAGCGGGCCTTTTGGCAAATAATTCTTTTAGAGGAAAGGTACTGCACCAGGGAAGGAAAAAACCACATCGGGTGCATGCTTTCCTTTAATGGGAAGTAACAAGGAGATGAGAAACTTCCTAGTAAAATCTTTGGTTTATCATAATGCAAATTTGGCCTGTAGATTAGTATTGTACACATTAAATGAAAAGGCAAATGTGAATGATTTCCTTTATGCCTGTCGGAATGTCTATGGGGAACCCCAACCCCCACCCCACTTAAACTCTGTACAAACCTTCCCAGTTACCAAGGGAAAGATGCCTTACTCCCCTCGGGGACAGGGCACTTTCTGTAAACCAGGTCTTTGCCCAAAATGGATCATCACTGGGCGAAAGACTGCAGATCCTGAAACCTCATTGATAATAACCTACAAGGAGGTTTCAACACAATCTCCACGAGGCAAATCGTCTGCTACCATTGTGGAAAACAGGGGCATATCCAAAGGAATTGATGTCTTCTTATAAATTCAGCTCCTCAAGCACACACATACAAGATTCAGGGAAACACCCACAGGGCTTCTCCCCAGGCTCTTCCAAAATAGGGGCAAAGTTCACAGACAATAATCCTTCCAAGTCCAGACCAGAAAATTCATCACTATAAGGGAATTAATTCATGACACATCAGGGAGTGCTTGGTTAGAAATATTATGCCCAGAGGACATTACAATTTATCCAGGAGCATAGCCTTACATGTTAGAAACTGGCATTGTGGGCCCGCCACACCCACATTCTATTGGTTGAGATTCCCTCAACATAAAGGGTATATCAGTAACCGCTGATGTCATTGACTCAGATTCTATGGGAGAAACGATTGTAGTTATTACAGTACCTTTAAAAAAAGGAGAAGCGATTGCCCAGATAGTAATAGTGCCTTTTGTCAAATTTGGGACTTCAGATAAGACTAGAATTGGAGGGTTTGAAAGCACAGATCCGGGGGCTGCTCAAAACCCAATCGTGGCTCTGGTTACTAAATTTAAAGATGAACACCCAATGATCAAACTTCACTTGGAAGGGCAACCCTTTGACAGCATGATAGGTATGGGTGCTCAGGTTACCGTAATTTCTGATCAAGAATGGCCAGAAAATTGGCCTCTTCAGGAAATCCTGTATTCACTAGAAGGAGTAGGAGGCCTGAGCTCCTGTCTGTTGAGTACGAGGACTATGATATTTTATGGCCCAGAAAATCAAAAAGCGATAATTAGAGCTCACGTGGGACCATTTTCACCATCCCTGTGGGGCCGTGACCTACACAAACAGTGGAAAGCAGAATTCCACATCCCATTAGCTCCAGAAGAGCCCGAACCTCTTCTCGATTTAAAAACTCAAAAATTTTTGTAAGGGCCACTGCCATATATACCCCAGCATAAATAAAAATAAAATAGAAATCTGACGAACAAATTTGAACAGGTCAGTGGCTCCTAAAAACTGATAAATAAAGGTGCTGACAAAATTAGTGGAAGAACAGCTAAAATGAGGACATATTGAACCTTCTTTTTCTCAATGGAATTTACCTATATTTACTATAAAAAAGAAATCTGAAAAATGGAGACTTTTGATTTGTCTTAGAGCTGTAAATCTATCGATGATACCTATGGGCAAATTGCAGACTGGTTTATCATCACCGGTAGTTATTCCAAAGGAATGGCGACTAATTATATTTGATCAGAAGGACTGCTTCTACCATATTCCTATTCACCCATATGATAAAAAAAATTTGCATTCTCAGTTTCTTCTCTCAATAACACCCATCCCTGCAGATGTTTCCAATGGACTGTTCTCCCCCAGGGCATGTTGAATTTCCAACAATGTGTCAGATTTTTGTAGATAAGGTTTTGAGCCCTGCTCGTGAAAAATTTCCTCAAACCATGATATTTCATTATACAGATGATATTCTTGCTCACAATGAACAATGATACAGATTTATAGGATTATACTCTTATGTTATTGACTCTTTACAAACATCAGGACTGAAAATAGCTTTAGAAAAAATACAGATAATGCCACCGTATCAATATTTGGGTTTTATTTTGGACTGGACATCAATAAGTCCAGAAAAAATTTCTATCAAAAATGAAAAACTCAGAACGCTTAATGATTTTCAGATACTCTTAGGTGATGTAAATTGGTTCCACTCTGCACTAGGAATCCCAAATGCAGAGTTGTCTAATCTGTTTAAAATGTTGGAGGGTGACCCTGCCTTAGATAGCCTGAGAAACTTAACAACAGCTGCCAAAAATGAATTGGCCTTTTTCTTGGGCAGATTACAAAAATTATTTCTCTTAAGATTCATCCCAGGAGAAAAGGTATTTCTGTTAATCTTCCCTACTATAGAAACCCCCACGGGGGCCTTGATGCAACAGGCAGGACCTTTGGAATGGGTATATTTACATAAAAAAACAGCCTCGCTTAGTTGTCCCCTACTTGGAACTGATTTCAGAGATTATTATCAAGGCAAGACTCAGATCTATATCTTTACTAGGTTTTGATCCAGATATAATAGTTTTGCCAATATCAAAAAAGGAAATTGTGTCAATATTGCCTCTTAATAAATCTCTACAAAGGGCCCTCTCAGATTTCACAGGAGAAATATCCTCCCAGCAGGAAAACTTGGGACTTTTTTAAAGAAAACTTTGTTATTTCTTCAATTGTTCGGGATTCCGCTATTCCCAATGCCAAGGTTTTTGTTACATTGATGGATCCCAAAATGTAAAAGGAGGAATAACCAGAAATAACATAATATGTTCATAGATACCAAATATAAATCTGCACAGAAAGTTGAATTAGCAACATTAATTTACCTGTTAGAAAATGTATCTTAAGCCATGAATATAGTTTCTGATTCTTTGTATGTGGTAAATTTATATCATGTAATAGCCACTGCTTCCCTTAATGCTAATAACTTGGTCATACAGAACTTACTTAAACAATTACAGCAGCTTCTTCAAAAACAAACTGAGCGCATCTTCATCACTCATATTAGAGCCCACTCAGGTCTTCCAGGACCGATGGCTCAAGGAAATAAAACTGCTGACTTGCTAGCAATGCCTATATTTAAATCACCTGTAGAAGAACTTTCAGCCCTACACACAAATGCTCGCTGTTTACATGTAAATTACCAAATTCCATGGAGGCAAGCTAGAGAAATTGTAGAAAACTGCAACATATGTGTACCGTTAACAAAAGAGTCACATAGCAGGAGCAAACCTAAGAGGCTTACATTCTAACGAACTTTGGCAAATGAATATAACTCAAACCAATTTATTTCCAAGAAAACCTTATCTTCATGTTGTGGTGGACACATATTCTCAGTTTATGTGGGCAGTTCCTATGTCTTCTTAAAACTCTAAGGCTGTGTGTAGTTTTCTTTTACAATCTTTTTCTGGATGGGTATTCCATATTCTATAAAAACTGATAATGGGCCAGCCTATGTTAACAAAACTTTGGAATTTTTTTTGTAAAGAATGGCAGATAAGACATCTGAAAGGAATTACGTACAATTGTAGGGGAAAGGCCATTGTAGAAAGGACTCACAGACCCTTAAAAACTCAATTACAAAATAATAGATAAAGAGGTTTACAACCAAATGATTTGCTATGTTTGACTTTTATCACACTAAGTTACTTAAACTTACCCCAAGGGGTAAGACATTTTAAAAAGCGGAAAGACATTTTAAAGAAGATATTCAGAGACAAGAAACAACCCATGAACATATTTGGATCAAGGAGGATGAAAAAATGGATAGCTGGATATCTTCTGCTGAGAGAAAGGGGTTATGCCTATGTTTCTACAAATGACAACCCTCCCAAAAATTTTTGGGTTCCATTACGCCTTGTTAGAAATTGGGTTAGCACAAATGATCAGGTTCAGACTATAAAATGCCCTTCGAGAAAAAAACAGAATACTCAAGACACTAACAACAGTAATATTGCTGAGGTCTCCGGGACAGGGAACTAGGATATAGCTGTCACACACCATACATTTAGTGAGACTAATGGTAGTGATAAAACCTTACACTCCGAGATGCAAAAGGAAAGACAGGAACATGTATTAACTGGGCTCCAAAATATAGGAAACTCTTGCTACATGAACTCAATATTGCAATGCTTGTATAATATTTCAGACTTGACTCAGTATTTTTATCAAGATCATTATAAAAATGATATTAACAAGAAAAATCCAATGGGGCATGAAGGTAAATTGTTCAAAGAATTTGGTCACCTCATCAAAACCATGGAAAATGGATTTCATAGATATATTAACGCTGAAAGCTTCAAAGTAACAATTGGTTTACTTAATGACCAGTTTGCTGGACACAATCAGCAGGATCCACACAAACTACTGATGTTTCTAATAGAGGGACTACATCAGGATTTGCTTACTGTAAATCTAATGACAGACAAAACTACACATCTTATGGAAAATGAAAATTATGAACAATTTATGAATTTATGAACAATCTATGAACACCAAAAGGCTCATAAATATATTTTTTATGATCTCTTTCAAGGACAATTCAAATCTATGCTACTGTGTCTCACATACCACCAAAGTCTGAGGTTTATGAGACATTTGTTCACTTGTCTCTGGCTGTTACATCTACAGATAAATGTACATTACAGGAATGCCTCTCTGAATTTTTTAAAGAAGAGAATGGATGACAATAAATTTCAGTGCAACAGCTTCAAAACTAGAAGGCATTTTTGAAAGAAATAGTACTTATGGAAACTGCCACCAGTACTTATAATACATTTGAAAAGTTTTGCTTTTGATGGTAGACAAATAAAAAATTGCACACTTATGTGGATTTTCCCATAGAAGACCTCAGTTTAGTAGAATTCACTTCAGAGAATAAAAGGAAGATTAAGAAATACAACTTATCATCAGTGTCAAACCATTATGGTTAAGTTCACTATGAACACTGTACGTCATATTGTAAAATTACTACAAAACAACTCTGGATCAATTTCGATGACAAGAGGATCAAAAAAGTCCCTCATACATTGGTGAATTCCACAGCAGCATACATCCTGTTTTATACTTCTTAAAGATCTACAATAAACACTATATTATCATTTCACTTCCTTATCGGTTGCTATTAATGCTCTATCATTCTTTCCACAGACATGATCAATGAATAGGATTGAAAATTATGGACCCTCAATGTGTTTCCTTGTATGGTGGCTTTATGTCTTAATTTCATTATTGCTCTAGGTATCAGTTAATCATGAAATCTTATAATTTAGTTTAGTCAAGGTTCACCTGAAAGAAAAATTTCGCATCATATTAATGTTGTTTTTTTTCCTTCTAGGTATACTCATTTAACGACTTTCACTCTTTTTATTTTCACATGATTGCTTTATTTCCCTCAATTTAGTTTTTTTTAATTATTTTTTTATTTGAACACCTTAATTACATACATGATTGTGTTTGGGTTTCAGACATGTAAAGAACACCACCCATTACCAGTGCAACATTCCCATCACCAATGTCCCAAATTTCCCTCCTCCCCACCCGAACCCCGCCTGTACTCTAAATAGGCTCTCCATTTCCCTCATACATTCTCATTGTTAGGACAGTTCAAAATGTAGTTATTTCTCTAAATAAACTCATCACTCTCTGTGGTGAGCTTCGTGAGGTGAGCTAGAACTTCCAGCTCTTTTCTCTTTTGTGTCTGAAAATTATTATTGCAATAATGTCTTTCATTTTTCTTTTTCTTTTTCTTTTTTTTGGTTTTTGGGCCACACCCGGTAACACTCAGGGGTTACTCCTGGCTATGCGCTCAGAAGTTGCTCCTGGCTTGGAGGACCATATGGGACACCGGGGGATCGAACCGCGGTCCGTCCAAGGCTAGCGCAGGCAAGGCAGGCGCACCTTACCTTTAGCGCCACTGCCCGGCCCCATCTTTCATTTCTCTTAAAACCCATAGATGAGTGAGACCATTCTGCATTTTTCTCTCTCTCTCTGACTTATTTCACTCAGCATAATAGATTCTGTGTACATGCATGTAGAGGAAAATTTCATGACTTCATCTCTCCTGACAGCTGCATAATATTCCATTGTGTATATGTACCACAGTTTCTTTAGCCATTCGTCTGTTGAAGGGCATCTTGGTTGTCTCCAGAGTCTTGCTATGGTAAATAGTGCTGCAGTGAATATAGGTGTAAGGAAGGGGTTTTTGTATTGTATTTTTGTGTTCCTAGGGTATATTCCTAGGAGAGGTATAGCTGGATCGTTTGAAGCTCGATTTCCAGTTTTTGGAGGGAACTCCATATCGCTTTTCATAAAGGTTGAACTAGACGGCATTCCCACCAGCAGTGGATAAGAGTTCCTTTCTATCCACATCCCAGCCAACACTGTTTATTCTCATTCTTTGTGATGTGTGCCATTCTTTGTGATGTGAGGTGGTATCTCATTGTTGTTTTGATTTGCATCTCCCTGATGATTAGTCATGTGGAGCATTTTTTCATGTGTCTTTTGGCCATTTGTATTTCTTCTTTGTCTAAGTGTCTGTTCATTTCTTCTCCCCATTTTTTGATGGGATTAGATGTTTTTTTCTTGTAACGTTCTGTCAGTGCCTTGTATATTTTGGAGATTAGCCTCTTATCTGATGGGTATCGGGTGAATAGTTTCTCCCACTCAGTGGGTGGCTCTTGTATCCTGGCGCTATTTCCTTTGAGGTGCAGAAGCTTCTCAGTTTAATATATTCCCATCTGTTAATCTCTGCTTTCACTTGCTTGGAGAGTGCAGTTGCCTCCTTGAAGATGCCTGTAGTTTCAATGCCCTGGAGTGTTTTGCCTATGTGTTGTTCTATATATCTTATGGTTTTGGATCTGATATCGAGGTCTTTAATTCATTTGGATTTTACCTTCGTACATGATGTTAGCTGGGGATCTAGGTTCAATTTTTTGCAAGTGGCTATCCAGTTGTGCCAACACCACTTCTTGAAGAGGCTTTCCCTGTTCCATTTAGGATTTCCTGCTCCTTTTTCAAAAATTAGGTGATAGTATGTCTGGGGAACAGTTTCTGAATATTCAAGCCTATTCCACTGATCTGAGGGCCTGTCCTTATTCCAATAACATGCTGTTTTGATAACTATTGCTTTGTAGTAAAGTTTAAAGTTGGGGAAAGTAATTACTCCCATATTCTTTTTCTCAATGATTGCTTTAGCTATTCTCGGGTGTTTATTGTTTGAAAAGTGCCTGATCCATTTCTTTGAAGAATGTCATGGGTATCTTTAAGAGGGATCACATTAAATCTGTATAATGCCTTGGGGAGTATTGCCATTTTTATTAAGTTAATCCTGCAAATCCAAAAGCAGGGTAAATGTTTCCATTTCCGCGTGTCCTCTCTTATTTCTTCGAGCAGAGTTTTATAGTTTTCTTTGTATAGGTCCTTTATATTTTTAGTCAAGTTGATTCCTAGATATTTGAGTTTGTATGGCACTATTGTGAATCGGGTTGTTTTCTTAATGTCCATTTTTTCCTTATTACTATTGTGTATAGAAAGGCCATTGATTTTTTCAGTGTTAATTTTGTATCCTGCCACCTTGTTGTATGAGTCTATTGTTCCTAGAAGCTATTTGGTAGAGTCTTTATGGTTTTCTAAGTAGAGTATCATGTCATCTGCAAACAGTGAGAGCTTGACTTCTTCTTTTCCTATCTGGAATCCCTTGATATTTTTTTCTTGACTAATCGCTATAGGAAGTACTTCCAGTGCTATGTTGAATAGGACTGGTGAGAGAGGACAGCCTTGTCTTGTGCCAGAATTTAGAGGGAAGGCTTTTAGTTTTTCTCCATTGAGGATTATATTTGCCACTGGCTTGTGGTAGATGGCCTTAACTATATTGAGAAAGGTTCCTTCCATTTTCATCTTGCTGAGAGTTTTGATCAAGAATAGGTGTTGGACCTTATTAAATGCTTTCTCTGCATCTATTGATATGATCATGTGGTTTTTATATTTCTTGTTGTTTATGTTGTGTATTATGTTGATAGATTTACGGATGTTAAACCATCCTTGCATTCCTGGGATGAAACCTACTTGATCAAAGTGGATGATCTTCTTAATCAGGTATTGAATCCTATTTGCCAGGATTTTGTTGAGGATCTTTGCATCTGCATTCATCAGCAAAATTGGTCTGTAATTTTCTTTTTTCGTAGTATCTCTGTCTGGTTTAACTATCAAGGTGATGTTGGCTTTATAAAAACTATTTGGAAGTGTTTCAGTTTGCTTAATTTCATGAAAGATTATTTGCAGGATTGGTAGTAGTTCTTCTTGGAAAGTTTGAAAGAATTCATTAGTGAATCCATCTGGGCCTGGGCTTTTGTTTTTGGGCAGACATTTGACTACTGTTTTAATTTCATCAATGGTGGTGGGCGTGTTTAAATATGCTACACCCTCTTTCTTCAACCGTGGAATATTATAAGAGTCCATGAATTTATCCATTTCTTCCAGGTTCTCAGTTTTATTGGCATAGAATTTCTCAAAGTAGTTTCTGATTACCCTTTGAATCTCTGTCATATCAGTAGTGATCTCTCCTTTTTCATTCCTAATATGCGTTACCAAGTTTCTCTCTCTTTCTTTGTTAGGTTTGCCAGTGGTCTATCAATCTTGTTTATTTTTTCAAAGAACCAACTTCTGCTTTCGTTGATCTTTTGGATTGCTTCTTTGGGTTTCCACTTCATTGGTTTCTGCTCTCAGCTGTGTTATTTCCTTCTGTCTTCCTAATTTTTAGGTCCTTTTCTAGAGAACTTTCTAGTTCTATTAGCTGTGTCATTAAGCTACTCAGGTAAGCTCCTTTTTCCTTCCTGATGTGTGCTTGCAAAAACTATAAATTTTCCTCTCAATACGGCTTTTGCTGTGTCCCATCAGTTCTGATAGTTTGTGTCTTTATTGTCATTTGTTTCCAGGAACCTTTTGATTTCCTCTTTTATTTCATCTCGGACCCACTGTTTATTCAGTCGAGGCTGTTTAACTTCTAGGTGTTGAATTTTTTCTTCTGTGTCATTTGGAATTCACAAATAATTTCAGGCCTTGTGGTCAGCGAAGTTAGTCTGCAAAATTTCTATCCTCTTGATATTATGGAGGTATGTTTTATGTGCCAACATGTAGTCTATCCTGGAGAATGTCCCATGTACATTGGAGAAGAATGTGTATCCAGGTTTCTGGGGACTGAGTGTCCTATATATATATGCACTAGGCCTCTTTCTTGCATTTCTCTTTTCAGGTCTAGTATATTCTTGTTGGGTTTTAGTCTGGTTGACCTATCCAGTGTTGACAATTAATAATTGAGGTCCCCCACAATTATTGTGTTGTTATTGATATTATTTTTCTGATTTGTCAACAATTGTATTAAATATTTTGCTGGCCCCTCATTCGGTGCATATATGTTTAGGAGAGTTATTTCTTCCTGTTCTACATACCCCTTGATTAATATAAAATGTCCATCTTTGTCCCTTACAACCTTCCTCAGTATAAAGTTTGCATTATCTGATA
The DNA here is from genome assembly GCF_024139225.1 of Suncus etruscus. NCBI lineage: Eukaryota > Metazoa > Chordata > Mammalia > Eulipotyphla > Soricidae > Suncus > Suncus etruscus. The sequence continues at coordinate 37,431,756 of NC_064868.1, forward strand.
TTAGTATGGCCACTCCGGCTTTTTTATGGGTGTTGTTTGCTTGGATAATTTTTCTCCAGCCTTTTATTTTGAGTCTATGTTTATTCTGACTATTCAGGTGCGTTTCTTGTAGGCAGCACAATGTTGGATTGAGTTTTTTGATCCATTTAGCCACTCTGTGTCTTTTAACTGGTGCACTTAGTCCATTGACATTGAAAGAAATAATTGTCCTGGGATTTATTGCCATCTTTATATCGAAATTTGGTGTGTCTTTTGGTTAGTCTTGTCTTAAATGAGGTCTTTCAGTTTTTCTCTTAAGACTGGTTTTGAGTTTGTAAAGTTTCTGAGCTGTTTTTTTGTCTGTGAAACCATGTATTCTTCCGTCAAACCGGAAAATGAGTTTTGCTGGGTACAGTATTCTAGGTGAAGCATTTATTTCATTCAGTCTTGTCACAATATCCCACCACTGCTTTCTGGCAGTGAGTGTTTATGGTTACAGGTCTGCTGTAAATCTCAAGGATGCTCCCTTCAATATAATTTCCCCTTTGGATTGCTGTTTTCAGAATTCTGTCTCTATATGTGGGATTCGTCATTGTGACTAGGATTTGTCTTGTGGTAGTTTTTCTGGGGTCTCTTTTGTTTGGTAATCTTCGAGTATGGAAGATTTGATTACATATATTCTTTAGATCTGGAAGTTTCTCTTTAATGATGTTCTTGACCTTTGATTCTTCCTGGAAATTTTCTTCCTGGGTCTCTGGGACTCCAATGATTCTTAAGTTGTTTCTGTTGATCTTATCATAGACTTCTATTTTCATCTGTTCCCATTCTTTGAATAATTTTTTCCATTGTCTGTTCATTTGCTTTAAGTTTTTTCCCCAATCTCTCCTGCTGTATGAAATTGTTATGTATCTCATCTTCCACAGCACCAAGTCTATTCTGAGCTTCTGATACCCTGTCCCAGAGCTTATCCATTTTGTAATTCACTTCGTTTACTTTTTCAGGCCTGTTAGTTGACATGTTATTTCAGTTTGAAGTTTTGTGATTTCTGTCTTGATATTTTCTTGGTTCTTATTAGTGTTCTGTTCAACTCGATCCATGGTTTCTTTGAGTTCATTGAGCATCTTCCTTATTGCTAATCTAAAGTCCTTATCTGAGAGGTTGATTAGTTGGTTGGTCATTATATGGTCCTCAGAATTGTCATCTTCATTCTCTATGTCTGATGCTGGCCTACGTTGTTTCCCTATTGTCACACTTGTATTGTGGGTTTTTCTACGTGTTGTGGTGGTATTCATTGGCTATATGATACAGGCAGCCCACTCTTCTGGCTCTGCCCTTTCTGGATGGGCCGACTTGCCTCTAAGGAAGGGGAGTCCTCCGTGGATGAAGCCTCACACAGGATCAAATCTTAGGCCGGAGCACGCAGCAGAGAAGACAGTCCGGAGATTAATGCTTGCTTCTGTGATCCAGCACGGTTCTTAGTGTGATTTTTTCTTCTTGTTGCGATGGTGTTATTTTCTTAGAAAGAGCACAGGGCTGCATAGCGAAGCGGAGCTAAGTTCTCTGCTGGAGCATCTCTTCGCCCCACTTCCAAGAGTTTCACACAAGAGGACAGTAGACAGACACACACAGGCAGCATTTCCAATTTTTCACAGTCGTCCCCTCTGAGCAGGCGTACTTTCGTGGATTTTCCTAGCCTGACATCACAAACAGGGGACTTGGCTTCTGCAAAGTACTGCTTCTAGCCGGTTTTCACTTTATGGAGCAGTTCCTTGGTGTTCCCGCTCTAGAATTGGCCTCTGGGAGAGCGAGTTTTCTGGAGCATCTTTTCGGCCCACTCCCAAGAGGTTCACACAACAGGATAATAGACAGACACACACAGGTATTCTTCATATTCATACTAGAATGCTTTCTTTTTGAATATTTCTAAAATGTATTGAGATCTACTTGTAATTATTATAGATTGCATATTATTTGACTTTGTTATATAAATATATTTGCATACATTATTTGTTGACTAAATTGTATTGTTCTGAAAATACAGATTGAAACTTTATTTAGACAAGGAAAGTAGGTAGTGACATTGCTAAAGGCAAAAATAGACATGTTGCTATATATCCTTTTTATTATTGACACAATATTTTAAAATGTAAACTTTCAAGTATTCTAAAATCTCAATGCAATGGAATTCAAATCCAATATATTTGCAGATCTTTATAGCTAATTTATATTAAAACGTATTTGTTTCAGAAACCCAAATCAAAAAGATAATACAGGGGGCAAGGCACTTGCTTGCCTTGCATATAGCCAACTTCAATTTATCTCCAACATTACATGTTTCCTGAGCATTGCCAAAAATGACCCCTGAGCACACTGCCAATTATAGCCTTATATTACTACCAAGTGTGATCTGACCACCAAATACCATAAACAGAAATAATATATTTCAGTCTCTTTGTATTCAATATAGAAAATTTAGGTTAAGGGCCCGGAGAGAGCGCACAGTGGTGTTTGCCTTGCAAGCAGCCGATCCAGGACCAAAGGTGGTTGGTTAGAATCCCGGTGTCCCATATGGTCCCCCGTGCCTGCCAGGAGCTATTTCTGAGCGGACAGCCAGGAGTAATCCTTGAGCACTGCCAGGTGTGGCCCAAAAAACAAACAAACAAACAAAAAAACAAAACAAAAAAAACACAACAAAAAAAGAAAATTTAGGTTAAGTAAAGTTTTAGCTTGTTCCGGATTTTTCAGATATTCCCTAAGTACTAGAATAATATATTGTTTTCTGGTTTCCAAGTGCCATCTTTCTTCCTCTGCTCTATTTGAATGTCTATATGACTGGATTTTCTTTAAATATAATAATAAATTAGGTTTTGATGGATACTTGAAGATCATTCAGTGATTCTGTTTATGAAGTGGATTCTATATTCTATATTCTCTTGTATTCTATATGGAAGCGAGTTTTTAAAATGAGATATTATTATATCTTGGCAAATTGCTCTTTTATATTATAGAGAAATTTAATGAAAATGGAATATAATTTGTCAGCAGCGTCTTCATTCTAAAATCAAGAAACCTTATTACTATGTTTGAGATAAGTATTTTTTTCTTAAAGTAATATTTTTATTTTATTTAATATACTTTTATTTAAAGTCTTGTCATTTACAAAGTTATTCAAGTTAAACTTTAGACATACAATGTTTCAGCGCCAAACCCACCCCCAGTGTCAACCTCCCTCCACCAATATTTCTTTAGTCCACACCACAACTCTCCCATCCAGCTTACTATCTTAGCAAGCACATTTTAAGTTTGATTGTTAAAGTTTGGGTCTCATTATTTCATTGTTGTTGATAGTTTAAATATGTAGTTCTGTCCTTCCTTAACACTACCTATACACCCCAGTCCCTTTATCCCTTGTCCCCCATTATACCACATCTGTCTTTCTCCTCCTGTACTCAATTTCTTTCCTTCTTACTATACTCTGGGTCCAAGAGTGCTCAAGACAACTGCCATTTAAACCATTAAACCTTCATGTAGTTATTCCAAATATCACATATAAGTGGTATCATTCTGTATTTAGACTTCTTTTGGCTTACTTTTTTTTGATATATCTTAAAGTTCCATCCAGGTTACAGTGAATTCCATGACTGCATCATTTCTTACAACTATGTAGTAATCTATTGCATATAATATATCTTCATGACCCACACTCATCTATTATTGTATATCTAGGTTCATCCCAACTGCTAGGTATTATACTGAGAGCTGCAAACGTGGAATGCATATGTTTATATGACCCAGTCAACATTCCCACCAGCAATGGATGAGAATTTCTTTTCTTTTTTTCGCCACATCTCCGCCAACACAGCTTGTTTTTTGTTTATTTGATTGCTTATTTTTTATTTTGGGGCCTCACTCTGCACTCAGAAATCGCCCCTTGCAGGCTTTGGGGGCCGTATGGGATGCTGGGAATTGAACCCTGGTCCATCTAAGTAGGGCGCATGCAAGGCAGATGCCCTACCACTGTACTATTTCTCCTGCACCATTTTTTTAAATCCGCATTTTTTAATATTTTTTATTTTGATCATAGTGGTTTACATATTGTTTACAATAATATTTTGGGTACATATTTACATAAAATCAGGGGGGATTTCCATCAACAATTTGTCCTCCCTACACCTCCGTTTTTGTCCTGTCTCCCATATGCTCTTCCCTCACCCTTAGGGCTGCCAGAATATGTTGTTCCCTCTGTATCTAGCCTAATACTTAGTAGTCTTGCACCTGTTTGGTCCTGGTGCCTCCCTTATTTCCCCCTCTAACTAGGGGGCAGGAGTAGCTAGTTCAATTTACGTGGTTTTGTTTGAAGAAGGGAATAGTAGTAAACTGGGATAAAGGTCTAATATGCAGAAAATAAGCGGAATTCGTCTAGAGGGTCTCCTCCTCAAAGAGACGAAGGAGAAAAAGGTGAAACAATCCACCAGTATAAAAAGAAGTGTCAAATATCCAGTGAGGACTCCAACAATAATGCTAAGCACCACACACACACACACACACACACACACACACACACACACACACACACACGCCACGGTCTTGAGACAAGAAACATGGCAGAGCATATAATGAAATAAAAGAAGAAAGAAAAGAAAAAAGAAAAGAAAAGAGATTCTGAAGCTACCCAGTGAGTGGTGAGTGAGTAAAAAATGGCTGACCTTGGGGACTGCCAGGTGAAGAGCTAATTGACTCACTGGTGGAGTCCCCGCCTGACCGTGCTTCTTCTGAGGAAACTGAGGACCTGAAGGGAGCCCTGCCCTGTGCTTCTCTGTCTTTTCTGAATTCTTGGAGCTCTCCTCAGATCCCTGGGAAGCGAACCCCCAAAAACTGCATTCTGAACCTACCCAGCGAGCGGGTGAGTGAGTAAGAGGTGGCTGAACTTGGGGACTGCCAGGTGAAGTGTTGATTGACTCACTTGCGAAGTCCCCGCCTGGCTGTGCTTCTTCTGAGGAAACTGAGGACCTGAAGGGAGCCCTGCCCTGTGCTTCTCTGTCTTTTCTGAATCCTTGGAGCTCTCCACAGAGCCCTGGGAAGCGAACCCCCAAAAACTGCATTCTGAACCTACCCAGCGAGCGGGTGAGTGAGTAAGAGGTGGCTGACCTTGGGGACTGCCAGGTGAAGAGCTAATTGACTCACTGGTGGAGTCCCCGCCTGACCGTGCTTCTTCTGAGGAAACTGAGGACCTGAAGGGAGCCCTGCCCTGTGCTTCTCTGTCTTTTCTGAATTCTTGGAGCTCTCCTCAGATCCCTGGGAAGCGAACCCCCAAAAACTGCATTCTGAACCTACCCAGCGAGCGGGTGAGTGAGTAAGAGGTGACTGAACTTGGGGACTGCCAGGTGAAGTGTTGATTGACTCACTTGCGAAGTCCCCGCCTGGCTGTGCTTCTTCTGAGGAAACTGAGGACCTGAAGGGAGCCCTGCCCTGTGCTTCTCTGTCTTTTCTGAATCCTTGGAGCTCTCCACAGAGCCCTGGGAAGCGAACCCCCAAAAACTGCATTCTGAACCTACCCAGCGAGCGGGTGAGTGAGTAAGAGGTGGCTGACCTTGGGGACTGCCAGGTGAAGAGCTAATTGACTCACTGGTGGAGTCCCCGCCTGACCGTGCTTCTTCTGAGGAAACTGAGGACCTGAAGGGAGCCCTGCCCTGTGCTTCTCTGTCTTTTCTGAATTCTTGGAGCTCTCCTCAGATCCCTGGGAAGCGAACCCCCAAAAACTGCATTCTGAACCTACCCAGCGAGCGGGTGAGTGAGTAAGAGGTGACTGAACTTGGGGACTGCCAGGTGAAGTGTTGATTGACTCACTTGCGAAGTCCCCGCCTGGCTGTGCTTCTTCTGAGGAAACTGAGGACCTGAAGGGAGCCCTGCCCTGTGCTTCTCTGTCTTTTCTGAATCCTTGGAGCTCTCCACAGAGCCCTGGGAAGCGAACCCCCAAAAACTGCATTCTGAACCTACCCAGCGAGCGGGTGAGTGAGTAAGAGGTGGCTGACCTTGGGGACTGCCAGGTGAAGTGCTGATTGACTTACTTGCGGAGTCCCCTCCTGGCTGTGCTTCCTCTGAGGAAACTGAGGACCTGAAGGGAGCCCTGCCCTGTGCTTCTCTGTCTTTTCTCAATCCTGAGACTCTCCTCAGAGCCCTGGGAAGCGAACCCCCAAAAAACTGCATTTTGAAGCTACCCAGCGAGCAGCTCTCCTCAGAGCCTTGGGAAGTGAACCCCCCAAAAAACTGCAATCTGAGGCTACACTGCGAGCGAGCAAAAAAGAACAACATCGCTACAAGAAGAAAAAAATCACACTAAGAACCGTGCTGGATCACAGAAGCAAGCATTTCTCTCTGGACTGTCTTCTGTGCTGCGTGCTTGGGCCTAAGATTTGATCCTGAGTGCGGCTTCATCCACGGAGGACTCCCCTCCCTTAGAGGCAAGTCGGCCCATCCAGAAAGGGCGGAGCCAGAAGAGTGTGCTGCCTGCATCATATAGCCAATGAATTCCACCACAACACGTAGAAAAACCCACAATACAAGTATGACAATGGGAAAACAATGCAGGCCAGCATCAGACATAGAGAATGAAGATGATAATTCTGAGGACCAGATAATGACCAACCAACTAATCAACCTCTCAGATAAGGACTTTAGACTAGCAATATGGAAGATGCTCAACAAACTCAAAGAAACCATGGATCGAGTTGAACAGAACACTAATAAGAACCAAGAAAATATCAAGACAGAAATCACAAAACTCCAAACTGAAATAACATGTCAACTAACAGGCCTGAAAAAGTCAGTAAACGAAGTGAATTACAAAATGGATAAGCTCTGGGACAGGGTATCAGAAGCTCAGAATAAACTTGGTGCTGTGGAAGATGAGATACAAAACAATTCCATACAGCAGGAGAGATTGGAAAAAAACTTAAAGCAAATAAACAGACAATGGAAAATCAGTCAAATAATGTGAAAGATGAAAATAGAAGTCTATGATAAGATCAACAGAAACAACTTAAGAATCATTGGAGTCCCAGAGACCCAGAAAGAAAATTTCCAGGAAGAATCAAAGGTCAAGAACATCATTAAAGAGAAAATTCCAGAGCTAGAGCATATATGTGATCAAATCCCTCATGCTCAAAGAGTACCAACCAAAAGAGACCCCAGAAAAACCACCCCAAGACACATCCTAGTCACAATGACAAATCCCACAGATAGAGACAGAATTCTGAAAACAGCAAGATCAAAAGGGGAAATTATGTTCAAGCAAGCATCCTTGAGATTTACAGCAGACCTGTCACCAGAAACACTCAATTCCAGAAAGCAGTGGTGGGACATTGTGACAAGACTGAAAGAAATGAATGCTTCACCCAGAATACTGTACCCAGTAAAACTCACTTTCCAGTTTGACGGGAGAATACATGGTTTCACAGACAAAAAAAACAGCTCAGAAACTTTACAGACTCAAAACCAGTCTTAAGAGAAAAACGGAAAGACATCATTTTAGACAAGACTAACCAAAAGACACACCAAATTTCGATATAAAGATGGCAATAAATCCCAGGACAATTATTTCTCTCAACGTCAATATACTAAATGCACCAGTCAAGAGACACAGAGTGGCTAAATGGATCAAAAAACTCAATCCAACCTTGTGCTGCCTACAAGAAACGCACCTGAATATCCAGAACAAACATAGATTCAAAATAAAAGGCTGGAGAAAAATTATCCAAGCAAACAACACCCATAAAAAAGCTGGAGTGGCCATACTAATATCAGATAATGCAAACTTTATACTGAGGAAGGTTGTAAGGGACAAAGATGGACATTATATATTAATCAAGAGGTACGTCGAGCAGGAAAAATGCACTCTCCTAAACATATATGCACAGAATGAGGAGCCAGCAAAGTATTTAGTACAACTGTTGACAAATCTGAAAAATTGTATCAATAACAGCACAATAATTGTGGCGGACCTCAACACAGCTTTGTCAACACTGGATAGGTCAACCAGATTGAAACCCAACAAGAATATACTAGACCTGAGGAGAGAAATGGAAGAAAGAGGCCTAGTGGATATATATAGGACACTCCATCCCCAGAAACCTGGGTACACATCTTCTCCAATGTACATGGGACATTCCCCAGGATAGACTACATGCTGGCACATAAAACATACCTCCATAATATCAAGAGGATAGAAATTTTGCAGACTACCTTCGCTGACCACAAGGCTCTGAAATTATTTGTGAATTCCAAAGGGACTCAAAAGAAAAAAATTAACACCTGGAAGTTAAACAGCCTCATACTCAATAACCACTGGGTCCGAGATGAAATCAAGGAGGAAATCAAAAGTTTCCTGGAAACAAATGACAATAAAGACACAAACTATCAGAACTTATCGGACACAGCAAAAGCAGTACTGAGAGGAAAATTTATAGCTTTACAGGCACACATCAGGAAGGAAGAAGGAGCTTACCTGAGTAGCTTAATAACACAGCTAATAGAACTAGAAAGTGCTCAACAAAAGGACCCAAAAATAGGGAGACAGAAGGAAATAATAAAGTTGAGAACAGAAATCAATGAATTGTAAACCCAAAAAACAATCCAAAAGATCAACGAAAGCAGAAGTTGGTTCTTTGAAAAAATAAACAAGATTGATAGACCACTGGCAAACCTAACAAAGTAAGAGAGAGAGACTTGATAACGTGTATTAGGAATGAAAAAGGAGAGATCACTACTGATATGACAGAGATTCAAAGGGTAATCAGAAACTACTTTGAGAAACTCTGCCACTAAAACTGAGAACCTGGAAGAAATGGATAAATTCTTGGAATCTTATAATCTTCCACGGTTGAAGGAAGAGGATGTAGCATATCTAAGCACCCACATATCCATCGATGAAATTAAAATGGTAATCAAATGCCTGCCCAAAAACAAAAGCACAGGCCCAGATGGATTCACTAATGAATTCTTTCAAACTTTCCAAGAGGAACTACTACCAATCCTGGCAAGACTCTTTCATGAAATTGAACAAACAGAAACACTTCCAAATAGCTTTTATGAAGCCAACAACACCTTGATACCTAAAGCAGACAGAGATGCTATGAAAAAAGAAAATAACAGACCAATATCGCTGATGAATGCCTATGCAAAGATCCTCAACAAAATCCTGGCAAATAGGATTCAATGCCTGATTAAGTAGATCATCCACTATGATCAAGTAGATTCATCCCAGGAATGTAAGGATGGTTTAACATCTGTAAATCAATCAATGTAATACACAACATAAACAACAAGAAAAATAAAAACCACATGATCATATCAATAGATGCAGAGAAAGCGTTTGATAAGGTCCAACACCCATTCTTAATCAAAACTCTCAGCAAGGTGAGAATGGAAGGAACCTGTCTCAATATAGTTAAGGCCATCTACCACAAGCCAGTGGCAAATATTATCCTCAATGGAGAAAAACTAAAAGCCTTCCCTCTAAATTCTGGCACAAGACAAGGCTGTGCTCTCTTACAACTCCTATTCAACATAGCATTGGAAGTACTTGCTATAGCGATTAGGCAAGAAAAAGATATCAAGTGAATCCAGATAGGAAAGGAAGAAGTCAAGTTCTCACTGTTTTCAGAAGACATGATACTCTACTTTGAATATCCTGAAGACTCTACCAAAAATCTTCTAGAAACAATAGACTCATACAGCACGGTGGCAGGCTACAAAATTAACACACAAAAATCAATGGCCTTTCTATACACCAATTGTAATAAGGAAGAAATGGACATTAAGAAAACAACCCCATTCACAATAGTGCCACACAAACTCAAATATCTTGGAATCAACTTGACTAAAAATGTGAAGGACCTATACAACGAAAACTATAAAACTCTGCTCGAAGAAATAAGAGAGGACACGCGGAAATGGAAATGCATACCCTGCTCGTGGATTGGCAGGATTAACATCATCAAAATGGCAATACTCCCCAAGGCATTATACAGATTTAATGCTATCCCTCTAAAGATACCCATGACATTCTTCAAAGAAGTGGATCAGACACTTTTGAAATTCATTTGGAACAATAAACACCCTCGAATAGCCAAAGCAACCATTGGGAAAAAGAATATGGGAGGAATTACTTTCCCCAACTTTAAACTTTACTACAAAGCAATAGTTATCAAAACAGCATGGTATTGGAATAAGGATAGGCCCTCAGATCAGTGGAATAAGCTTGAATATTCAGAAAATGTTCCCCAGACATAAAATCACCTAATTTTCGATAAAGGAGCAGGAAATCCTAAATGGAGCAGGGAAAGCCTCTTCAACAAGTGGTGTTGGCACAACTGGATAGCCACTTGCAAAAAATTGAATTTAGACACCCAGCTAACATCATGTACGAAGGTAAAATCCAAATGAATTAAAGACCTCGATATCAGACCCAAAACCATAAGATATATTGAACTACACATAGGCAAAACACTCCAGGACATTGAGACTACAGGCATCTTCAAGGAGGAAACTGCTCTCTCCAAGCAAGTGAAAGCAGAGATTAACAGATGGGAATATATTAAACTGAGAAGCTTCTGCACCTCAAAAGAAATAGTGCCCAGGATACAAGAACCACCCACTGTGTGGGAGAAACTATTCACCCAATACCCATCAGATAAGGGGCTAATCTCCAAAATATACAAGGCACTGACAGAACGTTACAAGAAAAAACATCTAATCCCATCAAAAAATGGGGAGAAGAAATGAACAGACACTTTGACAAAGAAGAAATACAAATGGCCAAAAGACACATGAAAAAATGCTCCACATCACTAATCCTCAGGGAGATGCAAATCAAAACAACAATGAGATACCACCTCACACCCCAGAGGATGGCACACATCACAAAGAATGAGAATAAACAGTGTAGGTGGGGATGTGGAGAGAAAGGAACTCTTATCCACTGCTGGTGGGAATGACGTCTAGTTCAACCTTTATGGAAAGCAATATGGAGATTCCTCCAAAAACTGGAAATCGAGCTCTGATACGATCCAGCTATACCACTCCTAGGAATATACCCTAGGAACATAAAAATACAATACAAAAACCCCTTCCTTACACCTATATTCATTGCAGCTCTATGTACCATAGCAAGACTCTGGAAACAACCAAGATGCCCTTCAACAGATGAATGGCTAAAGAAACTGTGGTACATATACACAATGGGATATTATGCAGCTGTCAGGAGAGATGAAGTCAGGAAATTTTCCTATACATGGATGTACACGGAATCTATTATGCTGAGTGAAATAAGTCAGAGAGAGAGAGAGAGAAAAACGCAGAATGGTCTCACTCATTTATAGGTTTTAAGAAAAATGAAAGACATTCTTGCAATAATAATTTTCAAACACAAAAGAGAAAAGAGCTGGAAGTTCCAGCTCACCTCAGGAAGCTCACCACAAAGAGTAATGAGTTTAGTTAGAGAAATAACTACGTTTTGAACTGTCCTAATAATGAGAATGTATGAGGGAAATGGAGAGCCTGTTTAGAGTACAGGCGGGGGTCGGGTGGGGAAGAGAGAAACTTGGGACATTGGTGATGGGAATGTTGCACTGGTGATGGGTGGTGTTCTTTACATGACTGAAACCCAAACACAATCATGTATGTAAACACGGTGTTTAAATAATAAAAATGATTATTAAAAAAAAGAAAAGAAAAGAAAAGAAAAAAGTGTAAATGGGGGCAACAGTTTCAATAACCACACCGGAGGATATAAGTCAACCAAAAATAGGTAGGTAAATATAATAATAATGATAATCAATGAAGATAAAAAATAATATATATAAAGAGATAAATAATATTTTGTGTTTTGCTTTTTTCCCTCCTGCCTTGGCACAGTAAGTATTCGGGTCATTCCAAAAGGAATTCACTTGGCCTAAGAGATATGGTGTTTCTCTGCCCTCGGATTATATTGTCACGAGATCAACTATAGCCTCTGTTCAGGATCCTTTGCTTTCCTGGTGGTGTTTTTGTGTTGTTTGGAAGACTTCTGTTCCATCCTAGGTGATACATTCAGACCTCTGTATCTATCGATCTCAGTATCTGCATAGTTCCAGGGATGGGACTTATGATGAAGTCAGTCTTTGTGGTTCTAGAAGTTTTGTTCCATCAGTGTCATTTTAATTCATCTACTGTCGTTGGTGGTCTTGGTCTTGGCACCTAGGATAGCGCCTTTCCTTGTGTTTCCAAGAAGCCCCATTCCGTTGCATTTGTCTCTGCCAAACCTTTGGAACTGGGGATCATGGTTGTTGTGCAGGTTGTAGTTAAAACCCTAGACTAGGGCTTTTTTATTGGTCCCAAGATATATACAGTCTGGTCGTGGTTCTAGTAGCCAGTCATCTGTAACTCGTGATCTTGGGTTTTGGACCTACCAACGGGTGACAAGACTTCTGATTTTGACTTATCGATGGTTGGAAAGGTAGAATAACCTGTTCTTAGGTCATGTTGTTCCCATCTTCCTCATCGTCAGGATATCATATTAGTACTGGCACTCCTTGGTATTCCAGTAGTATTAATGTTGTCCCGGCTGGGGTTTGTTTCCTGCAGTTGTTGTGAAGAACTGTGCCATTTCTGTGTCTGGGATCCAGGGTCAAGGCTAACCGGATGGGATCTAATCTCCTGAGGAATAAGTTGATTCCATATGACATATTTTCAAGGTAGGAGTTATCCCTGTATTGTAAACAACTATGAGTTCCTGTCTCTAATAGATAAGAGCTCTTTTTTATGTGTAAGATTTCCCCTTTGTTTAGTGTGCCTTTGCAGAGAGAAATGGTGCTACATTATATTGTTGGTGCATTTGGGGGTGGACTGAAAGGAAAACAGAAGCAAGTCCCATACCCAAAAAACATAAAAAAAAGTAGGATTAAAAATGTATGTGTTGGGGCCAGCGAGGTGGCGCTAGAGGTAAGGTGTCTGCCTTGCAAGCGCTAGCCAAGGATCAGGACCGCGGTTCGATCCCGGGCGTCCCATATGGTCCCCCCAAGCCAGGGGCAATTTCTGAGTGCTTAGCCAGGAGTAACCCCTGAGCATCAAACGGGTGTGGCCGAAAAACCAAAAAAAAATGTATGTGTTCACATATGTATATGTAGAACAGACTATTGAAAAATGAATTAACGAAGTATTTAAAGGACCAAAGAGATGCAGAAGACTACTTTATATTTGGGGAAAGGCAGGGAAAGAGGAGGTGTAGTACAGGTCTTATGTTTATGTTGGGAGTACATGTTTTCCCATTGACTTTTGGGTATTTCTTGTAGTGTGTGGGTTCCCAGGCACCTTTCCATCACCCGCCCTGACGTTCTTCAGATTGGCAAAAGATTTGCGGTGGAGAGGTCTTGGAAGAGTTCTTGTATTGGGACTACTTTTGGAACTAAGTCCGGTTTCAAGTAACAGTCCACATTAGGGGGAAATGTTGGTGCTCCATTCTCAAAGACCTTTATGATATATATGTCTTCGAGTGTTCTTCCTATTTTGTTCTTGATAAACTTTATAGATTCTGGTCTGATTTTAAGGTCTTTGATCAATTTTGAGTTGACTTTTGTATAAGAAGTAAGGTATGGGTCAATTTTCTCTTTCATACATGTGGTTTTCCAGTTGTACCAACACCATTCTGTTCTGACCCACTGGTCTGAGATCCTGTCTCTGTTCCAGTACTATGCTGTTTTGATTACTATGGCTTTATAGTATAGTTTCAAGTTAGGTAAGGAGATGCCACCCAGCTTCTTGTTTTTTAATATGTGTTTGGCTATGAAGGGTTTTCTGTTATTAAAGATGAATTTCATGATTGATTGTTCTATTTCTTTAAATAATGGTGTTTGAAATTGGATAGGGATTGCATTAAATCTATATAGTAGTTTGGGTAGGATAGTCATTTCACTGTGTTAATTCTACCTATCCATGAGCATGGGATAATCTTCCATTTCTTTAGATCCTCTTCAATTTCTTTCTGAAGTGTTTTGAAGTTTCCCTGGTATAGGTCTTTCACTTCCCTTGTAAGGTTGATTCCTAGGTACCTGATATTTTTTGATACTATTTTAAATGGAATTGTATTTTTAATCTCTCTCTCCTCAATTTCGTTGTTTGTATATAGAAACGCTACTGTCTTTTGTGTATTGACTTTGTATCCAGCCACTTTGCTGTATTGGCTAATTATTTCAAGGAGTTTTACTGTGGACTCTTTAGGATTTTCGATGTATATCATCGTATCATCCGCAAATAGAGATATTCTGTGTTCTGCTTTCCCAATTTGGATTCCTTTGATTCCCTTCTCTTGTCGGATTGCTATTGCTAGTACTTCTCAGGTTATATTGAATAAGAGTGGAGAGAGTGGACAGCCTTGCCTAGTTCCTGATCTTAGTGGGAATGCTTCTAGTTTCTCGCCATTAAGCATAATGTTGGCTGTCGGTTTTTCATAGATAGCTGCAACTATCTTGAGGAAGGTTCCTTCTAACCCTATTTTGCTTTAACATGTCTTTAACATGAAGGGGTGTTGGATTTTGTCAAATGCCTTCTCTGCATCGATTGATATGATCATGTGATATTTGTCTTTCTTGTTGTTGATGTGATGTATAATGTTGATTGATTTGCGTATGTTGAACCAACCTTGCATTCCTGGTATAAATCCCACTTGGTCATGATGTATAATCTTTTTGATGAAGTGCTGGATTCGGTGTGCTAAGAATTTGTTGAGTATCTTTGTGTCTATGTTCATTAGTGAGATTGGTATGTAGATTTCTTTCTTGGTGGTGTCTTTGCCATCTTTGGGAATGAGTGTGATATGGCCTCATAAAAGGAATTGGGGAGAATTCCTGTTTTCTCTATCGTTTGGAAGAGCCTATGGAAAAGTGGTAGAAGGTCTTCTCGAAATGTTTGGTAGAATTCACCTGTAAATCCATCTGGGCCTGGACTTTTGTTCTTAGGGAGTTTCTTAATTACATCTTCAATTTCCTCTGAGGAGATTGGTCTATTTAGGCTTTCTAGTTCTTCCTTTTCCAGTCTTGGAAAATGGTATTTTTCTAGGAATCTGTCGATTTCTGCTGGGTTCTCTAGCCTAATTGAGTATAGTTGTTCATAATATGATCTCATGATATGTTGTATTTCTTGGGGTTCTGTTGTAATCTCTCCCCTTTCATTTGTAATCCTACTGATTTGGGTGTTTTCCCTCTTTTTTTTGATGAGTTTTGCTAGTGGTTTGTCTATCTTGTTTATTTTTTTTTTCGAAAAACCAGCTCCTGGTCTCATTGATTATTTGTATTGTTTTCTTAGTTTCTATGTTGTTTATTTCTGCTCTGGTTTTTATTATTTCTTGCCTTCTGGTCTTGGTTGGATTTCTCTGCTGCTGCTGTTCCAATTCTTTGAGGTGATCGTTTAAACTGTTGATTTTGTTGTTTTTCTGTTTCTTGACATAGGCCTGTATTGCTATGAGTTTCCCCCTAATTACTGCTTTTTCTGTGTCCCACAAATTTTGACAAGTTGTCTCTTCATTATCATTTGTCTCAAGGAATCTTTTTATTTCTTTCTTGAGTTGTTCTTTGATCCAGCTGTTGTTGAGCAGCATGTTGTTTAATCTCCAGGTTTTAGTTTTTCTCCATTGTTTCTTCTTGAAGTCAATTTTGACCTCTATTGCATAGTGATCTTATAGAGTACTTCTAATGATCCTTACATTTGTGGTCTTATATAGGTTGGCTTTGTATCCTATGACATGGTCTATTCTGGAAAAGGATCCATGTGGGCTTGAGAAGAATGTGTATTCTGCTTTCTGGGGGTGGAGGGCTCTATATAAGTCTATTAGTCCTAGATCTTTTAATTTTTCATTTAGGGCTCTTATTGCTTTGCTATTTTTCTGTTTGGTGGATCTGTCCAGTGGTGATAGTGGAGTATTGAGGTCCCCTACTATTATCATATTTCTCTTCATGTGTTTCTCCAGGTTTGCGAGCAGTTGGCTCACATATTTTGGGGCTCTACATTAGGTGCATAGATATTGACCAGTGTTAGTACTTCTTGATCTAATGTTCCCCTGATCAGTAGGTAGTGACCCTCTTTGATCACTTTCTTGAGATTGAATGCAATTTGGTCTGACACTAGAATGGCTGTCCCTGCTCTTTTTTGTTTTCCATTGGCCTGTATAATTACTTTCCATCCTTTTATTCTAAGCTGGTGCTTATCTTGTAGTTGTAGGTGAGTTTCTTGTAGACAGCAGAAGTCCGGTTTATTTTTCCTAACCCAGTTCTCTACTATGTGTCTTTTAATTGGAGAGTTTAGTCCGTTAACATTTAGGGAAATTTTTGAGAGAGAGGACTCTTGTGCAGTTGTATTGTTTGGAGTGGTTGTTGTTACAATCGGTGGTTTGGATTGTGTAATTCATCTCTGAGAAGGTCGCTTAGGATCGGCTTAGTCTGCACAAATATTTCAAGTTTGTTCATGTTTGAGAATGTTTTTAGTCTGTCCTCCCATATGAATGATAGTTTTGCTGGGTATTGGACCCTGTGTTGGAAATTTCTTTCATTCAGTCGTTTAAATATGTGATTCCACTGTCTTCTTGCTTGAATTATTTCAAATGGGAGATCTGGTTTGATTCTTATGTCCTTTCCTTTGTACTTGAGGGTTTTTTTCTCCCTTATTGCTCTAAGGAGTTCCTCTTTCTCTCTGTTTTTTGCCATTTGGATTATTATATGTCTTGGTGTTGGTTTATTAGGGTCTACTTTATTAGGGACTCTCTTGACTTCCTGTATTTGCCCTGAAGTTTCTTTCCAGAGGGTGGGGAAGTTCTCTGTTATTATCTCCCTGACTACCTGTTCTTCCCCCTTCCCTATTTCCTTTCCTTCTGGTATACCCACAGTTCTTAGATTGTTTCTTTTGTCCTTGTTCATTAGATATTGGATTTTCCTTCCAGGGCTTTGCCTTTTATTTCTTTGTTGGTTTCTTGATCATTTTTTGTTTGCAGTTTTCCTTCGAGTTGTTCAATGTGCTTCTCCAGCTCTGTGTTTCTGCTCGTAAGGCTTGTTACTTTGTCTTTTAATTCCTTCACTTCTTTTTGTATGGAATCTCTCATGTTCTTTGACATTTCTTCTTTAATTTGGCTGATTCATTCATCCATTGATTTCTTATACTCAGTAGCTAGGGTTTCTTTCATTTCTTTTATTAATTCTTGCATTTCCTTCCTCATGGACGCTTTTAGGTCTTCTTCCCATGGATCTGTGCGTTTTGGTGGACTTGGAAACTTGCTATGGTTTGTCATGGTGTCTCCTGATATTAGGGATGTCCTTGATTTATGCATATTTCTTTGTATTTAATGGTGTGCTTTGGAGTGTTGTGGATTCTAATTTCGGCCTGCTTTGGTACCCTGTGTTGTGGAGATGGGTCCCCTTCCTGAAGGTAGTTCTAGAGTCGGCTTTTGCGTGAGCTTGTTGAACCTAGCTCTTTCTCCTCCCCTTTGCTACCTAGAGGTTAGCCTTCCCAGTGGGTCTTGTCCCTTTTCTGCTCCTTAATTGTCAGCGGTGCAGTTCAGCTCTGGCCACAATGGTTGCTGGCGTTGTTGAGCCTAGCTCTCTATCCTCCCTCCTCTCTCTGGGAGTCAATGGAGATCCATCCCCTCCAAGCCTCAGTTGAAAGAGTTCCCTGAGCCAAACCCTGCAGGCTCTGGCCGCAACCCTTGGGGAGTCCCTGGTCCGCTCCAGGGCCCAAGGGGTTGCACTGCTCTAGGTTACTCAAGGGTCCAGGTGGCTGGCCCTATCTCTCCCGTCTATTGGCCCTAGTCTGCCCCAGCGGTGCAGGGTTCTTCTCGCCCCTCCCACCCTTCACTCGGGCTTGGGGTCCCCAAGTGGAGTGTGTTGTTCCACTTGCCGGTCCAGGAGCCCACCCGGGGGAAGGGACTCACCCAAACTGCTCTCGCCGGCACTTGGGGTCCCGGGGGGTGTGGTGGCGGACTAGGAGCCTGCATGAGGGAAAGGGGACTCACTCAGGCTGCTCTTGCCGGCGCTCAGGGTCCCAGGGGGGTGGTGGCGGACTAGGCACCCACGTGAGGGAAAGGGGACTTACTCAGGCCGCTCTTGCCAGCGCTCAGGGTCCCAGTGGGGTGGTGTCAGACTAGGCACCCGTGTGAGGGAAAGGGGACTCACTCAGGCCGCTCTTGCCAGCGCTCGGGGTCCCAGAGGGGTGGTGGCAGACTAGGAGCCCGCATGAGGGAAAGGGGACTCCAAAATGCTTATGAATTATCTCAATCTCCATGGATTCGTTTAATTCAAGTGAGTCATTATGTGAGTCATTATATGACAGATATTATTTTTCTCATTCTGGGAAGAAGGAGGAGAATGAGAAGAAGAAGAAGAAGAAGAAGAAGAAGAAGAAGAAGAAGAAGAAGAAGAGAAGAAGGAGAAAGATAAGGGAAGGAGAAGAAAAGGAGGAAGAGAAGAAGAAAAAGAAGAAGAACGTTGCTTACAAAAGTTTATGTGAACTCAAAAATACCAGAAAAATTTGGCCTACAAATCACTCCTTCAGTGGCTGCAGCATTAGTCCAGCAGGCAAGTCTCTTGCCTTACATGCAGCCAGCCTGGTTTTAAACCTCAATATAATATGTGGTCCTAGTGCCCATCAGTAGTAAGTCCTTAGGGCAAATTTAAGAGTAAGCAATGAACATAAATTAATGTGACCCAATATCCTCTACCACTGCAAATAAATAGATGGAATCAGAATCATTCTTGCCTTGAGTCTACCTCCCTTACTCCCCACTTCTCTAAAATATTTCCAATACTTGAAACCACCAACCTGATGCAAAAACTGAGGCACCACCCAGAGAAGGGTGTATTCCATTAGAAATATAGCTCCAGAAGGAACAAAAAGTATGGTCGGATTATGGAAAATACAAATAAGTAAAAAACTTACATCTTGACCATATCTTAGTCACAAAAGTCTAGGTGAAAATATTTGAAAATATCTTAAATTCACCTTTACAAAGGTCAGATGATCATGTTCTGTTCTGGAGTTTTTCCCAGTTTTAATTGCAGATGCTCTCTCTAGCACTCTCTCTTCACTTTGGAGATTTGCCCATGTCTTTGCCTAAAATATAATAATTTTTTTCTTTATTGGAAGTCTTATTTTTTTCTCTCTATTTTGTCTGTTTTCAGGTCACGCCCAACATTACTTAAAGCAGACTCTGTGCTCAGGTACTACTCCTGATGGTTCTAGGAGGAGAGGGCTTGACTGAAGTGTCTTGAATAGGGATGCAAAGCACTCTAAGATTCCTCCATTACTCTCCACTTCACATGTCACATGCAATAGTATCTAGCTAGTTCATGAACTTTTAAAGAAAATAAAAAAATTAATAACTTTTATTGCGACAAAGTTAATTACAAATATTTCACAGTAATATTTAAAGTACATAGTGACATTGAATTGGGGGCATTCCCAGCACAAGTGTTGTCTTCCCTTCACCCCTGTCCCCAGCATGCATCCCATATCTTCCTCCTTTGCCCCCCGGAATACTAGTGTAAGTGCTCCCTCTTGTACAGCTTGTTGTAGAATGGGTATAGATTCTGTTGTCGTTGACTTTGGATTTGTTCTTCAAGTTTGATCATTTTTATTTCCACTCAATGTTCATATGACTGTTTGGTCCTGGTATCATCCATTTTATTTCCCAGCTCAATTTATAAGCAGAACAAGGTGATTCAAGTTATGTGGTACTGTTGGAAATAAAAGAAAAGAAAAAGTGAAAAATACCCAAAACTGGTAGAAGTCTATCTAGATGTTATAAATATCTATGTAAAGACGAAAGAAAGGCTGCTGCAGTGGCATGAGGAGTAAGGCATCTACTTTGCCCACACTAGCCTAAAATGAACCGTGGTTTAATTCCCCAATGTCACAGATGGTCCTCCCAAGCCAGGAGAGATCTCTGAGTCAATAGCTAGGAGTAATCCCTGAGCTTGACCAGGAGTGCCCCCCCAACAAAAAAAGAAGAAAGGGAAAAAAGATGAAAAAGATAAAAAGCAAATAAGGCCCAACAAAACAACAACAACAAAAGGAATTGATCCCAGTCACTTGTAAGACCAGAGTAATATATCATTCCCAGAGCTTGCTAGCATGTATGATTCTATTAGAACTATAAGAACAGCTGCTCTTCTGTGTCTCTGAAGCACAGCATCCATCTTGGGCCTTCACTCTGCCTGTTCAGCCTGGGAATTTTGATCCTGTTCAGCAACCTTCCCTGAGGACTCAGCTTCTTCTGATGTGAGTTGTCCTGATCATAAAGGGTGGAGCCTGAGGAGCATGGATGGTCCATCCGCTTTGCTCAAGGATGCGCACATCATCTAGCCAATGAATACTACCATAACACATAGAAAAACCCACAATGCAAGCGTGACAATGGGGAAATAACATAAACCAACACCAGGGAATGAAGATGACAACTTTGATGACACAAAAATGGCCAACCATCTAGTTAGTCTCTCAGATATCAAGTTTAGAAAAGAATAAGGGAGAATGTTCACAGAATTCAAAAAAAGCATAGATCAAATTGAACAGAATATAGAAATTGAAAACTCCAAACTGAAATAACAGGTCAAATAACAGGTGTGAAAATTGAGTAGACGAATTGAAAAACTCAATGGAAAGCCTCCCCAACAGGGTAACAGCAGCTGATGATAGAAATAGTGAGCTGCAAGATGAGATACATAACAACTCTATACAGCAGAAGAGATTGGAAAAAATCCTTAAGGCAAATAATCAGACAATGGAAAAATTACTCAAAGAATGTGAACAGATGAAAATAAAAGTCTTTGATAATTTCAAAAGAAACAATTTAAGAATCATTGAGTCCCAGAGACCCAAGAAGAAAATCTCCAGGAAGAATCAACTGTCAAGAAAATCATTACAGAGAAACTACCAGAGCTAAAGAATACATGTGACCAAATCCTGCATGCCTTAGGAGTACCAGATAAAAGAGACCCCAGGAAAAATACCACAAGAAACATCCTATTCAAGATGATGAATCCCACAGAAAGAAACAGAATACTGAAAGCAGCAAGATCAAAAAAATAAATTACATTCAAGGGAGTTTACTTGAGATTTAAAGCAGACCTGTCACAAAAAACACTCAAGGCTAGAAGGCAGTGATGGGACATAGTGACAAATCTCAATGAAATAAATGCTTAACCTAGAATACTATAAACAGCAAAACTCACTTTCAGGTTTTAAAGAAGTATACATAGCTTCACAGATAGACAAAAGCTCCGAAACTTCACAGAGTCAAAACCAGTCTTAAAAGAAAAACTGAAAGGTCTATTTTAAGACAAGACTGACCAACAGACACACTAAATTCTACATAAAGATAGAATTAAATACCATGACAATTATCTCTCTCAATGTCAAGGGACTAAATGCACATGTTAAGAGAAACAGAGTGGCTAAATGGATCAAAAAAACAAACTGAACCCAACGTTCTGGTGCCTACAAGAAGAACACCTGTATAGTCAGAACAAACATAGATGTAAAATCAAACGCTGTAGGAAAATTATCCAAGAAAACAACACCCTAAAAAAAGCTGGAGTGGCCATACTTATCTCAGATGACACCAATTTTACAATGAGAAAATTGTAAGAGACAAAAATGGACATTATGTAGTAATCAAGTGATATGTACAGCAGGACGAAATCACATTACTAAACATATATGCACCCGATGAGGGATCAGTAAAATATTTAATACAACTGATGACAAATCTGAATGATAATATCAATAACAACAAAATAATTGTGGGAGACCTCAGCACAGACCTGTCAACATGCGATAGGTCAATCAGACTGAAATCTGGCAAAAATATACTAGACCTCAAAAGAGAAATTGAAGAAAGAAACCTAGTGTTTATATATATATAAAACACCCAACCCCCCAAAACTTGGAAACATTTTCTTCTCCAATGTACATGGGTCATTCTCCAGGATAAATCACATGCTGGCACATAAAACATAACTCCATAAAAACAAGAAGATAGAAATTTTGTGGGCAACTTTTGCTGACCATAAGGCTCTGAAATTAGATGTGAATTACAAAGGGACACAGAAGAAAAACTTTAATACCTGAAAATTAAACAGTCTACTAATGAACAATCAGTGAGTCTATGATGAATTCAAAGATGAAATCAAAACTTTCCTGGAAACAAACGACAAAGAAGACACAAACTAATAGAACCTATTGGATACAGCAAAAGCTGCAGTGAGAGGAAAATATAGAGCTTTTCAAGCACACATAAGGAAGGAAGAAGGGACATTACTGAATACATTAATGATAAAGCTTATAGAATTAAAAAACAACAATAAAAGGAACCAAAAATAGGGAGACAGAAGGAAAAAACAAAGCTTAGATCAGAAATCAATGAACTGGAAACCCAAAACACAATCTGAAAGATCAATGAAAGCAGAAGTTTGTTCTTTGAAAAAATTAACAAGGTTGGTAGATCATTGGCAAAACTAACAGAGAAAGAGAGAGAGAAACTTGATATCCAGTATCAGAAATGAAAAGGGGAGTTCACTATAGATACTGATTATTCAAACGGTAATCAGGTCTACTTTGGGAACCTCTATGCCACAAAACATGAGAACCTTGAAGAAATGGATAAATTATTAGACTTTTCTAACTTTCTACAGTATAATAAGGAGGATGTGGCATATCTAAATACCCCCATCAGTACTGAGGACATTAAAACGGTAATCAAATGTCTGCCCAAATTAAAATCCCAGGCACAAATGGATTCACTAATGAATTCTTTAAAAACTTTCATGGATGAACTACTACCAAGCCTGGCCAGATTCTTTCCTTAAATTGAAAAAAATGAGAACACTTCCAAATAGCTTTTATGATGCCAACATCACCTTGATACATAAATCAGGTAAGGATGCAGCCAAAAAAGAAAATACAGACCAATATTCTGATGAACACAGATGTAAAGATCCTCAACAAAATTCTGGCAAACAGGATCCAATGCCTCATTAAAAATATCATCCAATACTATCAAGGAGGTTACATGCCAGTGATGCAAGGATGGTTTAACATCTGCAAATCTATCATCATAATACACAACATCAACTATAAGAAAAATAAAAATCACATGATCATATCAGTAGACGCAGAGAATGCATTTTATAAGGTCCAACACCTATTCTTGATCAAAACTCTCAGCAAGATGAGAATGGAAGGAACCTTTCTCAATATAGTTAAGGCCATCTACCACAAGCCAATGGCAAATATTATCCTCAGTGGAGAAAAACTAAAAGCCTTCTCTCTAAATTCAGGTACAAGACAAGGCTGTCCTCTCACACCACTCCTATTCAACACATTACTGGAAGTACTTGCTATAATGATTAGACAAGAAAAAATATCAAGGGAATCCAAATAGGAAAGGAAGAAGTCAAGCTCTCACTGTTTGCAGATGACATGATACTATACTTAGCAAACCCTAAAGACTTTACCAAAAAAGCTTCAAGAAGCAATACATTCATATAGCAAGGTGGCAGGCTACTAAATTAACACACAAAAATCAATGTCTTTTTATACACCAATAAAGATAGGAAAGAAATGGACATTAAGAAAGCAACCACATTCACGTTAATGACAAACAAACTCAAATATCTTGGAGTCAACTTGACTAAAGACTTGAAGGACCTATACAAAGAAAACTATAAAACATTGCTCCAAGAATAAGAGAGGACACACGGAAATGGAAACACATACTCTGATCATGAATTATCAGGATTAACATCATTAAAATGGCAATAATCCAAAAGCATTACACAGATTTAATGTGATCCTTCTAAAGATACCCATGACATTCTTCAAAGAAGTGGATCAAACACTTCTGAAATTTTTTTGAAACAATAAACACCCATGCAATCCTTGGGAAAAAGAATATGGGAGGCATTACTTTCTCCAATTTTAAACTGTATTACAAAGCAATACTTATCAAAATAGCATGGTATTGGAATACAGACAGACCCTCAGATCAGTGGAATAGGCTTGAGTACTCAGAGAATGTTCCCCAGACACACAATCATCTACTTTTTTTTTATAAAAAAGCAATAAATCCAATATGGAGCAAGGAAAGCCTCCTCCACATGTGGTGTTGACACAACTCGTTAGCCACTTGCAAAAAAGCGAACTCAGACCCCAGCTAACACTATGTACCAAGATAAAATCCAAATGGATTAAAGACCTTGATATCATACCTGAACCCATAAGGTATATTGTTGCAAGTCAGCCCCTGAAGAGGTTGACTGATGGAGGGATGGAGGATGAGGCCTTTCTCTTCCAGCTCGGAGCACGCGTCTGCCACCCTGTCTAGCCGACAGTTCTGAGGTGAAACAGCGGGTAAACAGCTCGCAGACAGTCAGGCTCATGGAAATATTAGCTTTATTCCGTGGACAAGACTGAAGTCCAAAGACTCAGCTTCAGTTCCAGCAAAAAAGCCTCGGCCTTCCACAGACCCTTGTTTTTATCCCCCAGAGTCAGGTACCACCCAATGGTGGGATCAGATACCAACCAATGGTGGAAGCAGAATCAGGTACTACCCTAGGGTGGGGGCAGAATGCCAGGTCACACCCTAGGGTAGGGCACAATCACCAATCAGTTTAGGGTGAGTAACATAGTAATCCCCCAAAATATTTACATACACAACAATTCTTTCATTTGTTTTTAGTATACAAACAATATTGTCTACAATTATTAAAGGAAAAATTAGTCAATAATAAAAGAGTGGCTGTTTGCATAAGCGCATCACAGGAAAATGTAAAGAAAAACTTCTAACCTAAACACAGGGTGTCTAAAACCAGAAACATGTATTAAGGAATCAACTACAAGCTCCTGAGAAGATAAATCTAAGACGTACATAGATCTTTCGAAGAGACACCAGAAAGGTTGTGTAGCAGGCAAGAAGAAGAAACTTTTCTTTATTTGTTGTTGTTGTTGTTGTTGTTGGTTTTTGGGTCACACCTGGCAGTGCTCAGGAGTTACTCCTGGCTCCACGTTCAGAAATCGCTCCTGGCAGATACCGGCATTCGAACCAATGACTTCTGCATGAAAGGCAAACACCTTACCTCCATGCTATCTCTCCTGCCTCATTTTCATTCAAGTTCAGGTAGACCAGAAAGCCCATCTTTGAGGGCAATGAACTAGGCCTTTATTTCGGAAGAAATAAATTGCACAGTGGGGAGCCACTGCAATGATGATCAATAGGTATCTGAACTTAGTCCAAGTTCTTAATCCAGTCTGAAGTCCATAAGATGTCTGAAATTGATGTCGATTATATATAGATGGGAGCTTAAGTCACAATCCAAAACAAATGTTTAAGGCAGAGACCCTTCCTGTGTAAATAAACAACTTGAGGGCCTATCCAAAATGGATGGAAGCTCCTATAAACCTAGTATTTTGCCTATGATGCGCCCATGCAAAAAACCCTGAGAACAGACAAAAACATCATTTAGGAAATTATAGACAACAATATCTAACTCACAAACCTAAAGTCAAGAAAGCAAAACCCTAATGTAATACCACATCAATTCCTAAGATTAAAAACTAAAATAGAAAAACATTAACTACAATAGTCAAAAGAAGTGTAGTACCAAATATAACTTCAAAGGATTACAATTATAGGAAAAATACAACAGGTGAAATTTCTACAGAGTTCAATACCAATCTGTAAATATGAGAGGTCTGGAACTCCAAAAAGACTGGCAAAAGACACTTGATGGGTCTGGAAAAGCGGGTTGAAGCCTTGTACAGGAGATAACATCAAGCTGAATGAAGAAGGAAGGCCAGTACAGCCATCCATGTGTTGGGGCATCCCCAAGCGTTACATGATTACATCATGAGTTGGTTGGGCTTCTGCATTTCCTTTGGGATCAGTGCAATCTTGGGGTAGCCATTGTAGAAACGGTCAACAATATCACTGTGTATGTGGATGGAAAACCAGAAATTCAGATAGCACAGTTTAACTGGGATCCAGAGACTGTGGGTCTTATCCATGGATCTTTTCTCTGGGGTTACATTGTGACACAAATATCAGGTGGCTTCTTTTCCAACAAGTTTGCAGCATATATGGTGTAAAACTCCAACAGTCACGGATTTCTTCGTCCGGCCGAGATCAGGAGGCTTGTAGTTGTGGATGAAGGAGATGAGTTGCACATGTGAAGGGAATCCTGAAAATTAAATGTTAAGGACTAGGAAGAGAGAAGGAAGGATAAGGAAGACTAAATTGGGGAAGATAAAGTTAGGAAAAAGGGAACTATATACAAAATATGCAGAACAGACAGACACTAAACAAGACATACACATACAGACGTCACAAAAAATATGGCCATAACATTCACTCATACCAAAAAATATTTGTTGGAAAGGATCCAAAATAGAGCAAAAGAAAAGAGAATTCAGCTGAATCAAGTAAAAGTGCCTTAAAATGTAATAGCCGGCAACTGTTTAGATAAATCATTTCAAATTCAAAAGAATATTTTTTATGGCAGAGCAGAGCAGATCTGAAAGAGAATTTCATGCGTAATACAAACACGGAAAACTCTACTATAAGTATATAACAGTATATATACAAAGTTATTGTATAACAGTAACTTTATGATAATCAATCATAGGCAAGAAGCACTGTGAAGAAAGTCCACCTAAAATTATCATTATGTCAGCGTCTTAAAACCTAAATTGAGGGAAATAAAGCAATGATGTTAAAATAAAAAGAGTGAAAGTCGTGAAATGAGTATACCTAGAAAGAAAAACATTAATATGATGAGAAATTTCTCTTTCAGGTGAACCTTGACTAAATTAATTTGTAAAATTTCATGATTAACTGAGACCTAGAGCAATAATAAAATTAAGACATAAATCCATCATACAAGGAAACACATTGGGGGTTCATGATTTTCAATCCATATTCATTGGTCATGCCTGTGGAAAGAATCCTAGAGCATTAATAGCAACCGATAAGGAAGTGAAATGATTATCTGGTGTTCATTGTAGATCTTTAAGAATTATAAAACAGGATGTATGCTGCTGTGGATTTCACCAATGTATTAGGGACTTTTTTGATCTTCTTGTCTTCAAAATTGATCCAGTGTTGTTTTGCAGCAATTTTACAATATGAAGTACAGTGAACTTTACCATAATGGTTTGACACCGATGATAAGTTGTATTTCTTAATCTTGCTTTTATTCTCTGAAGTGAATTCCACTAAATTGAGGTCTTCTAAAGGAAAAGCTACATAAGTATGCAATCTTTTTATTTGTTTGCCATCAAAAGCAAAACGTTTCAAGTGTATTATAAGTACTGGTGGCAGTTTCCATAAGTACGTTTTCTTTGAAAAATCCCTTCTAGCTTTGCAACTGTTGCACAGAACTTTGTTGTCATTTCTTAATTCTTCTTCTTTAAAAAATTCAGAGAGGCATTCCTATAATGTACATTTATCTGTAGATGTAACAGCCAGAGACAAAAGAACAAATGTCTCATAAACCTCAGACTTTTGGTGGCAAGTGAGACACTGGATTATAGATTTGAATTGTCCTTGAAAGAGATCGTAAATAATAGATTTGTGAGCCTTTTGGTGTTCTGGACTAAATTGTTCATAATTTTCATTTTCAATAAAATGTGTAGTTTTGTCTGTCATTAGATTTAAGGTAAGCAAGTCCTGATGTAGTCCCTCTATTAGGAACATCAGTAGTTCGTGAGGATCCTGATGATTGTGTCCAGCAAACTGGTCATTAGATAAACCAATTGTTACTTTGAAGCTTTCAGGGTTAATATATCTATGAAATCCATTTCCCATGGTTTTGTTGAGCTGACCAAATTCTTTGGTTAATTTACCTTCATGCTCCATTGGATTTTTCTTGTTAATATCCTTTTTATAATGATCTTTATAAAAATACTGAGTCAAGTCTGAAATATTATACAAACATTGCAATATTGAGTTCATGTAGCAAGAGTTTCCTATATTTTGGAGCCCAGTTAAGACAGGTTCCTGTCTTTCCTTTTGCATCTCGGAGTATAAGGGTTTATCACTACCATCAGTCTCACTCATTGTATTGTGTGTGACAGCTAAATCGTTGTTCCCTGCCCCAGAGACCTCAGCAATATTACTGCTGTTAGTGTCTGAAGTATTCTGTTTTTGCTCTGAAGGGGAGTTTGTAGTCTGAACCTGATCATTCGTGCTAACCTGATTTCTAACAAGGCGTAATGGAACCCAAAATTTCTTGGGAGGGTTGTCATTTATAGAAACATAGGCATAACCCCTTCCTCTTAGGAGAAGATATCCAGCTATCTATATTTCATCCTCCTTGATACAAATAGGTTTATGGGTTTCTTGTCTCTGAATATATTCTTTAAAATGTCTTTCCGCTGCAGTGTAACTTTCCCCTTGGGGTATGTTTAAGTAATTTAGTGTGATAAGAGTCAAAGATAGGAAATCCATTGGTGGTAAACCTCTTTTTCTATTTTTTTGCAATTGAGTTTTTAAGGGTCTGTGAGTCCTTTCTACAATGACCTGTCCCCTACAATTGTAAGGAATTCCTCTGAGATGTCTTATCTGCCATTCCTCACAAAAAATTCAAAAGTTTTGCTAACATAGGCTGGCCCATTATCAGTTTTTATAGAATATGGAATACCCATCACAGAAAAACATTGTAAAAGAAAACTACAAGCAGCCTTAGATTTTTGAGAAGACATGGGAATTGCCCACATAAACCGAGAATAAGTGTCCACCACAACATGAAGATAAGGTTTCCTTGGAAATAAATCTGTTTGAGTTATATCCACTTGCCAAAGTTCGTTAGAATGTAAGCCTCTTGGGTTTGCTCCTGCTATGTGAGTCTTTTTTGTTAACGGTGCATATATGTTGCAGTTTTCTACAGTTTCTCTAACTTGCCTCCATGGAATTTGGTAATTCACATGTAAACGGCGAGCATTTGTGTGTAGGGCTGAATGTTCCTCTACAGGTGATTTAAATATAGGCATTGCTAGCAAGTCAGCAGTTTTATTTCCTTGAGCCATCGGTCCTGGAAGACCTGAGTGGGCTCTAATATGTGTGATGAAGATGGGCTCAGTTCGTTTTTGAAGAAGCTGCTGTAATTGTTTAAGTAAGTTCTGTATGATGAGGTTATTAGCATTAAGGGAAGCAGTGGCTATCACATGACATAAATTTACCACATAGAAAAAATCAGAAACTATATTCATGGCTTCAGATACATTTTCTAATAGGTAAATTAACGTTGCTAATTCAACTTTCTGTGCAGATTTATATTTGGTATCTATTGTCATATTAATGTCGTCTCCGATTATTCCTCCTTTTCCATTTTGGGATCCATCAATGTAAAAAACCTTGGCATTGGGAATAGCGGAATCCTGAAAAATTGAAGAAATAACAAACTGAGTTTTCTTTAAAAAGTCCCAAATTTTTCCTGCTGGATAATGGGAGGATATTTCTCCTGTGAAATCTGAGAGGGCCCTTTGTAGAAATTCATTAATTGGCAATATTGACACAATTTTCTTTTTTGGTACTGGCAAAACTATTATATCTGGGTCAAAACCTAGTGAAGATATAGATCTGAGTCTTGCCTTGATAATAATCTCTGAAATCAGTTGCAAGTAGGGGACAACTGTGCGAGATTTTTTGTTATGTAAATACACCCATTCCAAAGGTCCTGACTGTTGCATCAAGGCCCCTGTGGGGTTTCTATAGTAGGGAAGATTAACAGTAATACCTTTTCTCCTGGGATGAATCTTGAGAGAAACGATTTTGTAATCTGCTCAAGAAGATGTCCAATTCATTTTTGGCAGCTGTTGTTAAATTTCTCGGGCTATCTAAAGCAGGGTCACCCTCCAACATTTTAAACAGATTAGATAACTCTGCATTTGGGATTCCTAGTGCAGGGCAGAACCAATTTACGTCATCTAAAAGTCTCTGAAAATCATTAAGCGTTCTGAGGTTTTCTTTTTTGATAGAAATTTTTTGTGGACGTATAGACGTCCGGTCCAAAATAAAACCCAAATACTGATACGGTGGCATTATCTGTATTTTTTCTAAAGCTATTTTCAGTCCTGATGTTTGTAAACAGTCAGTAACATAAGAGTATAAGTCGTGTAAATCTGTTTCATTTTTCATTGTGAGCAAGATATCATCTGTATAATGAAACATCATGGCTTGAGGAAATTTTTCACGAGCAGGGCTCAAAACCTTATCTACAAAAAACTGACACATGGTTGGGGAATTCAGCATGCCTTGGGGGAGAACAGTCCATTGGAAACGTCTGCAGGGATGGGTATTATTGAGAGAAGGAACTGAGAATGCAAAACTTTTTTATCATCTGGGTGGATATGAATATGGTAGAAGTCTTTTAGATCTATTATAATTAGTGGCCATTCTTTTGGAATAACTACAGGTGATGGTAAACCAGTCTGTAGTTTGCCCATAGGTATCACAGATAAATTTATAGCTCTAAGATCCATCAAAAGTCTCCATTTACCAGATTCCTTTTTTATAGTGAATATAGGTGAATTACATTGAGAAAAAGATGGTTCAATATGTCCTAAACTTAGCTGTTCCTCCACTAATTCTGTCAGCACCTTTTATTGATCAGTTTTAAGGGGCCACTGACCTGTCCAAATTGGTTCGTCAGATTCCCATTTTATTTTTATTGGTGCTGGTGTTTTTATGGTAGTGGCCCCTACTACAAATTTTGGGTTTTTAAATCAAAAGAAGGTTCAGGCTCTTCTGGAGCTAATGGGATGTGGAATTCTGCTTTCCACTGTTTGTGTAGGTCACGGCCCCACAGGGATGGTGAAAATGGGCCGACATGAGGTCTGATTATTGCTTTTTGATTTTCTGGACTGTAAAATAGCATAGTTCTCGAATCAACACATAGGAGCTCAGGCCTCCTATTCCTCCTAGGGAATACAGGATTTCCCAAAGAGGCCAATTTTTTGGCCATTCTTTATCAGAAATTACGGTAACCTGAGCACCCGTATCTATCATTTCATCAAAGGGTTGTCCTTCCAAGTGAAGTTTGATCATTGGGTGTTCATCTTTACATTTAGTAACCAGAGCCACGATTGGGTTTTGAGCAGCACCCAGATCTGTGCTTCCAAAATCTCCAATTCTAGTTTTATCTGAAGTCCCAAATTTGACAAAAGACACTATTACTATCTGGGCAATCGCTTCTCCTTTTTAAAGGTCCATGTAACTGGTACAATAATAACTACAATGATTTCTCCCATAGAATCTGAGTCAATGACACCAGGGAATACTGATATACCCTTTATGTTGAGGGAACTTCTGCCAAGAATCAAACCCATAGTATCTGGGGGTGGCGGGCCCACAATGCCAGTTTCTAACATGTAAGGGCATGCTCCTGGGTAAATTGTAATGTACTCTGGGCATAATATGTCTAATCCGGCACTCCCTGATGTGGAGTGGATTAATTCCCTTATCGTGATGAATTTTCTTGGGCTGGGCTTGGAAGGATTCTTGTCTGTGAGCTTTGCCCCTGATTTGGAAGGGCCTGGGGGGAGGCCCTGTGGGCGTTTCCCTGCATCTTGTATGTGTGTTCTTGAGGAGCTGAATTTATAAGGAGATGGCAATTTCTTTTGATATGTCCCTGTTTTCCACAATGGTAGCAGGCGATTTGCCTCCTGGGGACTGTGTTGAAACCTCTACTTAGGTTATTATTAATGAGGTTTCTGGATCTGCAATCTTTCGCCCAGTGGCGACCCCTTTTGCATTTTGGGCAAAGACCTGGTTTACGGAAAGTGTTCTGTCCCCGAGGGGAGTAAGGCATTGTTCCCTTGGTAACTGGGAAGGTTTGTACTGAGTCTAAGTGGGGTGGGGGTTGGGTTTCCCCATAGACATTCTGGCAGGCATAAAGGTAATCATTCACATCTGCCTTTTCATTTAATGTATTCAATACTAATCTACAGGCTGAATTTGCATTATGATAAGCCAAAGACTTTACTAGGAAGTTTCTCATCTCCTCATCACATGTAACTTCAGAGCATCTTTAATCTTACCTACAAACTCTGAAAATGACTCATAAGGGCCTTGGATAATTTTTAAAAAGTTTCCTCTACCAATGCTGTTAGAATCAATTTTTTTCCATGATGACAGTGCAATATCCCTAATTAAATTTAAGATTTCCTTAGGTAAAGCTGCTTGTGTCTGAATATTTGCAAATTGATTTTCTGCCATCAATAATTCATATGATAGAGTAACACCTGCCACTTGCTTTTTCGTACCATCCGGGCTATATAATTTAGCTTTTACGCCTTCTGAATAGTACATTTCTCATTCAGTTCACTGTTTAGACAACAGGCATATTTCAGTGATTCTTTTAAAATCATACAAAGTCCAAGATGAGTTATGACTCCTAAGTCTTAATAACTCCATACTGTATGGCGATTTTGGCTCATGCTCTTTACATGCTCTTTTAAACCGATCTAATTCTTCCATCTGATAGGGTACATAGTTAGAAACATTAACTCCATCTATAGGGGATGAGGCCAGATTAGCAAAATTACTCTGAATAGAGCTCTGAGACCGAGTGTGTGGTTCATCGTCTGAATCTGCACTGCTGTGCGATTCAATTTTGTGAATAGAACGAGGCCTCCTTTGTGGAGTTAGCACTGGAGGTTGATCATTGTCTGAGTCACTACTGTCAAGCGATTCACTAGAATCAGGCTTAATATTCCAAGTTGTTTTCCTTCCAGCAAAAATTTCTATGTTGTTGATGGTGGGGCTGGATTCGTCAGCCCGCAACTTGTTCTGAGTTTTCGTCAGATAGATTTCCTTATTACCTATACTGGTTTTAGCCTCACCATTTCTACACTTTCTATTTCCTAAATACCAGCCAATAAATATGCTCACAGTAATAAAGTTAGCCAACACAGAAATTCCACAAACTATGATGGCTGGAGACAATGCAATTTTCATTTGAAATATAGACCACAACCATCCAACTGCAGTGATTGTCCTTAGTCAAAACCAATTAGTTTTAAACAAAATGGAACAATCTACTTGTATACTAGAGCACCAATGCGTAAGACAAAGGGTGGCAAAATCCACATGCCTAACCACAGAAACCATTTAATGGTCAGAAGAGGAAATTTCCAATGAAGTATTTTACTTACAGTTATTGAGGGTCCAGGTTCAGCCTGTTCGGGCGTCATTATGTTGCAAGTCAGCCCCTGAAGAGGTTGACTGATGGAGGGATGGAGGACGAGGCCTTTCTCTTCCAGCTTGGAGCATGCGTCTGCCACCCTGTCTAGCCGACAGTTCTGAGGTGAAACAGCGGGTAAACAGCTCGCAGACAGTCAGGCTCGTGGAAATATTAGCTTTATTCCGTGGACGAGACTGAAGTCCAAAGACTCAGCTTCAGTTCCAGCAAAAAAGCCTCGGCCTTCCACAGACCCTTGTTTTTATCCCCCAGAGTCAGGTACCACCCAATGGTGGGATCAGATACCAACCAATGGTGGAAGCAGAATCAGGTACTACCCTAGGGTGGGGGCAGAATGCCAGGTCACACCCTAGGGTAGGGCACAATCACCAATCAGTTTAGGGTGAGTAACATAGTAATCCCCCAAAATATTTACATACACAACAGTATATAGAACAACACATTGGTAAAACACTCCATGACATTGATACTAAAGGCATCTTTCAGGAAGAAAATGCACTTTCCAAAGCAGTGGAAGTAGAGATAAACTAATGGGAATATATTAAGCTGATAAGCTTCTGCACCTCAAAGTAAATAGTGCTCAGGATACAAAAGTCACCCACTGAGTGGGAGAAATTTTTCACCCAATACCCATAAGATACATGGCTAATATCCAAAATATACAAGTCACTAACAGAACTTTACAAAAAATAATTAAATATCTAATTCCATCAAAAAATGGGGAGAAGAATTAAACAGACACTTTGCCAAAGAACAAATAAAAATGGCCAAAAGGTACATTAAAAATGTTTCATTTTGCACCTAGAACATACATCTTATACATAACTATTATTCAACTATCAAATAACAGGGTTTAACAGGGTAGAACCTCCAAACACTGTAATAGTCAACATATACTTGGGAGCAGTACCCAAAATACATGAAAAAGGAACAACACAAATTCTTGACTACACACTATACCACAAAGAAAACAGCAACAACAGAAACAGCAACATAGAGAGAACAGGTATGTAATCAGCCTTCTAAAACAAAGGCCCACAATAATCCCTTAGAGATCGTATACAGGATCACAGGTAAAGAACACCACGGGAAATCACTGACTGCAATGGCGACATCCCATAACACTATGTTTTAATGCCTTTATCTTACTATATTTAAAATAACCTCTCAGCCTTTCTGTCCACAGGTGTTCTTGGATACAAAGGGTGGACAAACTAAGATGGCAGCTTGGGGCTCAGTCACACGAGATACCATACCTAGCTTTCACGATGAGATGGTCCCGAGAAAACTCTTTAACATACACTTTATCTTTAGATTATACCTTCTTTTAGGAATTGAAGCACGTGACCAGTCAGACCACTGAAGCAGTAACTGCGATGCACAGACTTAAACTACAGTCTCTACTCATCAAACACATTCTAGCAAACTAGCATTTCCTTACTATTTTTTCCTTTCTTCTCACTACTTTCTTTTTTCTTTTTTTCTGTTCTATTCTTCTCTTTACTTTTTCCTTTTCTCTTCTCCCTTTCTTTCTAATGTATTTTCTCTTTTCTCCCTTCCTACCCCTTCCATATACATTCCCCTTTCCCCCTTTGGAAATCCAACTATCCCTTCACCCCTCAATCCCATCCAGACCTCCCACTGTATTAAAACTCTTCGTCCTCAGTCCTTAATCTATTAGGCATCAAGACTGACCTCCTACGCCAACGAACCAGTACCCAAGATGCTGCGGACCTTTATCCTAATGAGATAAAAGTCCTTAAGCATAACCTTAGTGAGTTCATTTTCCCACTGAGAGTCAAGTGGAAGCACAAAGAGACGAATATGAAATATGAATTATGAAATGTGAAATAAATGAGACCACACAGAATGCATGGGGACTTGCATCTAGAAAGATGAAGACAAATTTATTTTTTGAGCAGGGTAACTTTTAAGGGTTGAGCTCTGGAATGCGGGGTGTAATTTTGGAGATCAAAGAAAGTGGGAGATGGTCAGGGAAACAGAATGAAAGACCATGGCTAAAATCTGCATATTAAAGAACGGATACTGAAGGTGAAAAGCAGTTTCTGTTGTGGGTTAGCTTTGTTTTGGGTAAGCAGGAGAAACCAGGTAATTTTCAGGGAAGTGGTAAGAGAGAGAAATGTTTTAGAGTTTTGGGGAAAACTGAAAATTGCTTTACTCATGAGCTAAATTTTGGGAAAAACATGATCTTGGCACCAAGGTAGCAGAGATCACAGAGAGCTGGTCAGTGGGAGACTTTTGGCAGGATTTGTACTGTGCTTCTTTATTAGAATGAAATATGGAGGCCTGATTTCTAATAATTGTCATAAATAAAGAGAGAGATAGTTACAGCCACGTTTAGAATTGTCGCCAAACAATCCACGCAAAGGGTCAAATGATTTGACTGCTCTAAACGGGCCTTTTTGGCAAATAATTCTTTTTCAGGAGTGCAACACTTCTGATGTGTGTGCCCTTCCTGAGTGGGGTGTAACACCAGCACCCAAGCGAAGGGACACCCAGTCAAACCCACACCTCATCCCCTGCAAGAAAAGGCAGCCAACTCCAGTGTAGACTCATGCTGTGCGGCCCTCCCTACCAACTCCCCCTAATGTGGACTGTTACTTGAAAACGGACTTAGTTCCAAAAGTATCCCCAATGCAAGAATTCTTCCGAGACCTCCTTGCTGCAAATCTTTTGACAATCTCAAGAAGGTCACGGGGTGTGATGTAAAGGTGCCTGGGAACCCACACACCACAAGAAAAACACAAAAGACAATGGGAAAACCTGTACTTCCAACATAAGCATAAGACCTGTATTAAACCACCTCTTTACCTGCCTTTCCCCAAATGTAAGGTAGCCTTTTGCATCACTTTGGTCCTTTAAATACTTCGTTAATTCATTATTTAAAAAAATGTCTGTTCTACATATACATATGTGAGCACATACATTTTTCCTATTTTTTTTTATCTTTTTTGGGTATGATCTGTTTCTGTTTTCCTCTCTGTCCACCCCCAGATGCACCGACAATATAATGTAGCACCATTTCTCCCTGTAAAGGCACACTAAAAAAGGGGAAATCTTACATATAAAAAAGAGTTCTTATCTACTAGGGATAGGAACTCATAGTTTTTACAATACAGGGATATCTCCTACCTTGAAAATATGTCATGTGGAATCAACTTAGACCGCAGGTGATTAGATACCATCCATCCAGCCTTGAACCCTGGATCTCAGACATAGAAACGGCACAGTTCTTCACAACAGCTGCAGGAAACAAATCCCATCCAGGACAGCTTTAATACTGCTGGGTCACCAACAAGTGCCAGCTCTCATATGATATCTTGACAACAAAGAAAATGGGAACAACTTGACATAAGAACAGGTTATCCTACCTCACCAGCTAACGATAAGACAAAATCAGAAGACTTGTCACTCTTTGGTCGTTCCAAAAGCCAATATCGCGGTTTACAGATGACTGGCTGCTACAACCATGACCAGACTGTATATATCTTGGGACCAATAAAAAACCCTAGTCTAGGGTTTGAACTACGACCTGCACAATAACCATGATCCCCAGTTCCAAAGGTCTGGCAGAGACAATTGCAACGGAATGGGGCTTCTGGAAACACAAAGAAAGAGGCTATCCTAGGTGCCATTCTAGGTTCAGTGCAAAGACCAAGACCACCAACCACAGAAGATGGATTAAAATGACACTGAGGGAACAGAACTTCTAGAACCACAAAGACTGACTTCATCATAAGTCCCACCTCAGGATCTGTGCAGATACTGAGATCTCTAGATACAGAGGTCTGATTTTATCACCCAGGATGTAGCAGAAGTCTTCCAAACACCACGAAAGCACCTCCGGGAGAGTAAATGATCCTGAATAGAGTTTATAGTTAGTCCCATGACAATATACTCCAAGGGTGGAGAAACCCCATATCTCTTAGGCCAAGTGAATTCTTTTTCGAATGACCCCAATATTTACTGTGCCAGGGCAGGAGGGAAAAAAGCAAAAAGCACAAAACATTGTTTTTTTATATATTATTTTAATCTTCATTTTTTATTATTATTATTATTATTATTATTTTTATTTACCTATCTAGTTTTGGTCGATTTTTTTTGTTTTGGTGTGGTTATTGAAGTTGTTGACCCCATTTATACTTTTATATTTTCTCTTCTTTTCTTTTCTTTCTTTATGTGCTCTGACATGTTTCTTATCTCAAGACCATGGCGTTTTTTTATTTTTGTGGTGCTTATTGTTATTGTTGGAGTCCTCAGTGGATATTTGACACTTCTTTTTGTACTGGTGGAGTGTTTCACCTTCTTTTTCTCCTTCATCTCTCAAACTGATGACGAAAGCCTCTACAAGGATTCCACCCATTTTTGGCATATTAGACTTTTACCCCAGTTTATTACTTTTCTCTTCTTCAAACAAAACCACGTAACTTGAACTAGCTAGTCCTGCCTCCCAGTTAGAGAGGGAAATAAGGAAGACACCAAGACCAAGCAGGTGCAAGACTACTAAATAGTAGGCTAGGTACAGAGGGGACCACATATTCTAGCAGCCCTGGGGGTGAGGGAAGAGGATATGGGAGGTAGGACAAAAATGGAGGTGTAGAAGGACAAATTGGTGGTGGGAATCCCCCTGATTTTATGTAAATATGTACCTAAAATGTTATTGTCAACAATATGTAAGCCACTATTATAAAAATAAAAATTATATTAAAATGCTTCATTTCTTAATCATTAGGGAGATGCAAATCAAAACAACCATTAGGTACCATCTCATGCCATAGAGATTTGCGCACACCACAAAGAAGAATAACAAGCAGTGCTGGCTGGGATGTGAAGAGAAAGGTTCTCTTGTTAACTGCTGGTGAAAAT
Source organism: Suncus etruscus (assembly GCF_024139225.1). Classification (NCBI taxonomy): domain Eukaryota; kingdom Metazoa; phylum Chordata; class Mammalia; order Eulipotyphla; family Soricidae; genus Suncus; species Suncus etruscus. The sequence goes on from NC_064868.1 coordinate 37,469,891, forward strand.
GTAGTCTAGTCCAACCTTTATGGAAAGAGATATGGAGATTCCTCCAAAAACTGGACATTGAGTTCCCATACCATCCTGCTATACCATTCCTAGATATATATCTTAGGAACACCAAAATACAATACAAAAATCCCTTCTTCACACCAATATTTATTGTAGCACTATTTACAATAGCCAGACACTGTAAACAACCAAGATGCCCTTCAACAGATGAGTGGCTTAAGAAACTGTGGTACATTTACACATTGGATTATTATGCAGCCATCAGGAGATATGATTTTATGAAATTTTCCTGTACATGTATATACATGGAATTTATTATGCTGAGTGAACTATGTCAGAGGGAGAGAGAGACTGATAATAGTCTCAATCATCTATGTGTTTTAAGAAAAATAAAAGACATTTTTACAATAATTTTTAGAGACAAAAGAGAGGAGGGCTGGAAGGTCCAGCTCACGGCATGAAGTTCACCACAACGAGTGATGAGTGCAGTTGGAGAAATAACTACTTTGAGAGCTATCATAACAGTGTGAGTGAATGAGGGATGTAGAAAGCCTGTAAGTACAGGTGGGGGTGGGTGGGGAGGAGGGAGATTTGGGACATTGGTGATGGGAATGTTGCTCTGGTGAAGGGAGTTGTTAAAAAAGGGAAGAAAAAGAAAAAGAAACAAAAAACCTGCCTCTACAAAAAACCACAATAAACAAAAAATTAAAAAGGAAATAAAAAAGAAAAAAAACAATAAAAATAAACCAAAACCAGCAAGTACAAAACAAAAGGTTTGTGTATCTCTTTTTCTTGCAAAGGCCCAGTAAGTATTGGGGAAATTAGAAATGGAATTTTCTTAACCTATAATAACCTAAAAGATAACTTTTTTCTCCAACCTTGAAGCATACTGTCATGGTAATGAGTACAGACTTCGTACATGTTCATTTCACACCTCACGGTCTTTTTTTGGGGTTCAGGAAACTTTCTGCACTGTTGTGGATGATAAGATCAGGCCTCTCTAACTAGAGATCTTGATATTTACACATGTCATAGGATGAAGCCTAGGACAGAGTTTTTCTTTACGTTTATGGAAGTTCTATTACATCACTGTTATTGTAATCAGTTTTTTTTATAATTGGTAGTCCTGGTGTTTTCTCAGATCCTATGATGATGCTTGGGACAGAGTTTTTTTCATTTTCTTTGCAGAAGTTCTGTTCCATTGTAGTTGCTAAGTTCAGAACTCTGAAATTAGAGATCTTGGTTTTTGTACAGATCCTAGGCTGAAGCCTAGGGTAGTCTTTCTTATTAGTCCCATGATAAGTTTGCTTAACCGTGGTTGTCAAAGTCAGTCTTCTGTAGTTGGCGATCTTGTAGTTGGCACAGATCAAAGATGACATGTCTTCTGATTTCATCTTACCATTAGGTGTTGGGATAAGACAATCTGCTCTTAGTTCAAGTTATTGCTGTTTCCTCATTGTTAGGATGACATATCGAAACTAGTGCAAGTTAGGTGCTAGAGAAGTATTAGGAAATTCCCACAGGAATTTGGTTCCTGGTGCTGTTGCAAGTAACTGTCCTGGTTCTATGTCTGGGATCTACATCTACAGATTTGATGATCCTAGCTGATCACATGGAATCTAAGTTGTGTCCACATGACACATGTTCAGGGTGAAAGATGCTCCTGTATTATAAAATGTTTGTGTTCTTATACCAAGTAGATAAGAGCTTGTTTCTACATAATATTTCCCCTTTTCAGTATGCCTTTGCAAAAAGGAATGGTGCCATATTATATTGCAGGTGCTTTTGGGGGCAAAAATATCAGGCTACACAATCTCTGTGTCCTGGTTTTGACCTGAGCATTTATCTCAGGCAAGACATTTTTGTAAGTTTTCATACCAAGCAGAAACAAAACAAGTGGAAGGAGAAAAAAGTATGTATATAGAAAAATAGGGGAAATACATAAGAATAAATTTAAACTAGTAATAAAATAGAAAAGGTTATTTAAGAGGCCAATTATATTTGAGAATAAACAGACTAGTAGGCATTATTAGAGAGGTATTATACATATAAAGGAAATATAGGCTTCCCCATTATGTCTGTTGAGATATTCTTGGGGGGGAGGTAAAATCCAGGGTCCATTTTCATCACACATCATGGTTTTGTTGAATTTGAGAAATGATTTGCAGCAATAGGGGATCAGGTAGTGTCCTTGGGCAGGGGGTCCTTCTGGGAGCTAAATTGGTAGCATGCAACAGTCTACCTTTGGGGGTGAGAAGAAGGACCACAAAGCATCAGTCACCAGGAGTGTTGGTTGTAGTTTCTTTTCTGGGCAAGAGATGTGGGACTGAGAGGGTGTCCTTTCACTTTGGGAACTGGGTGGTGGCTTATTGGGGTAAGAGATTGTTCTCGGTATCTAATGAGTTAAAAACTGAGGGTAAAGAGGTTTAAATAAGGAGAGGTATCAGATCAGGATTGGGGGATGAAAGGATAGAAGGAATTCTGAAGGTGTGAGGAGGGATAATATATAAGAGGGGTCATATACACTCAGGCATGGATTTTTATATTTTATATTTGTCAGTCAGAGAGGAGTCCACTGTCTACAAATCATGTCCACATAAAGAGAGATATTCTTAAGTTATTGTATGAGGCCTGACCCTCATAGGATGGGTCTGAGTTCTTAAGAAATAGTTGAGTTAAGAAAATATAAGTAATTAGTTAAGATACAGATTAGAAGAGAAAGAAAGGGAAAACAAAAGAGAAGAGGGAAGAGAAAATAATAAGTACATGTGGTTAAAATAAACTTTAAAAAATAATTAAAAAATGATAGGGCTGGTGTGTCAGTGTTGAAGGGTTTTCCAATTTCAAGGCTCTTCATCACTGACAGTAGTGGGCTTTATTAAATATAGGTTTCAGGGTTATACAGTGGCTGGAGCATTTTCGGATAAGCACAGTTTTTGAAGCTAAGCATACTAAGAAATGTAGTGAGAGCTATAAGAAGTAGATACCCTATGTAGCATCACCACCACATTTTAAGTATAGAGATAACTTTCCTAAAGAGAAACTGACTGCTTGGACTTTATTTAACATAGATTGAATTGATGAAGTAGAAGAAAGGAGAGAATGAAAGAAGTACAGAGAAAGAAAGAAAGGATAGAAAGAAGAAAGCAAAAAGAAAGAAGAAAGAAAGAAAAAAGAAAAGAAAGAAAAAGAAAAGAAAGAAAAAAGAAAAGAAAGAAAGAAATTATTAATTTGCAAAAATGTATTGGATGAGTGACTGCTATGAAGTATTCCATTGTGTATAAATACCACATCTTCATGATTCATTCATCTGTTGTTGGGCGTGGAGGTTGGTTAAAAATCTTGGCTATTGTGCTGAGTGCTGCGATAAATAGTGTAGTGCAATACATGCTTAGGGATGAATGTCCTTCTGTCTTGGGGATAGATAACTAAGAGTGCAATTGCTGGGTCATATTGCAGCTCAATTCTGAGTTTACCAAGCACCTTCCATACTGTTTTCTGTAGTGGTTGGATCAGGAAGCATTCCCACCAGCAGTGGAAAAATCGTTTCTTACCACATGCCCGCCAACAAATATTGGTCCCGTTATTTTTGATGTGTGTCATCCTCACTGGTGTAAGGTGGTACCTCATTGTTGTCTTGATTTGTATTTCCCTAATGAGTGATGGTGAACATGTTTTTATTTGTCTATGCCATCTGTAGGTTTTCCTTGTAAAAGTGTCTATTCATTTCTTCTCCCAATTTTTCTATGGCTTTATTAGCTTTTGTGGAGTTCCCATTTCTGAATGCTTAGTGCATCCTGGATATCAATTCTTTATCTGATGTGTTGAATGAAAAAATTTTCCTGTTCTATTACTGTCTTCTAGTTTTGACCAGTGTTTCTATAGCCATACAGAAACTTTTTAGTTTGTTGTAGTCCCATTTATTTAGGTTTGATACTATTGGTCTTGCCATTGGCATTGAGTCATCAAAGACTTTTTGGATATATAGGTCTTGAAGTGTTCTGCCTATTTTTCCTCAATGAATTTTATAGATTCGTGTCTAATATCAAGGTGTTTAAGCCATTTTGAATTGATTTTTGTGTGGAGTGTGGGGTATGAGTCAATCTTTAATTTCTTACACCACCATTTGTTGAAATGACTATCTTTGTTCCATTTCAGGTTCTTGGATCCTTTATCAAATATTAGTTAACTATATGTTAGGGGTATATATCTGGATATTTTGTTCTAAGCCGTTGGTCTGATACTCCGTCTTTGTTCCAGTACCATGCTGTTTTGATGACTATGGCTTTATAATAAAGCTTCAAGTTAGGTAAAGAAATGCCACCAGTTTCATGTTTTTAAGTATGACTTTGGTTAACCTAGGTCTTTATAATTGATTGATCTAATTCCTTAAAAAGTGATGTCTGAATTTGGATAGGGATTATTTTATCTATACAGTAATTTAGGTAAGATAGTCATTTTGATTATGTTGATTCTTCCTACCCATGAGCAGGGGGTGTTCTTCCATTTACTTAGGTCCTCTTCAATTTCTTTCTGAAGCACTTTGAAGTTTTCATGGTATAGGCCTTTCACTTCTCTTGTGTTGATTCCAAGATACTTGATTTTTTAGATACTATTTTAAATGGGATGAACTCCTTAATCTCTTTCTCCTCTGCTTCATTATGTGTCTAGACTCTAGAGGAATACTACTGTCTTTTCTTTGTTTACTTTGTAGCTGGCCACTTTGCTGTATTGGTTACTTGTTTCTAGGAGTTTTACTGTGGACTTTTTAGGGTTATATATATATATACATACATATATATATATATATCATTATATCATCTGTATAAAAGAGATACTTTGACTTCACTTTCCGAATCTGGATTCCTTGTATTCCCTTTTCTTGTCTGATTGTTATTGCTAAGACTTCTAAAACTAAGTGAATTACGAGTGGAGAAAGTGGACAGCCTTGCCTAGTTTTTGACGTTAGTGTAAATGCTTTCGGTTTTTCACCATTAAGGATAATGTTGGCGGTGGACTTTTTATAGATAGCTGTAATTATCATGAGGAAAGTTCCTTTCAATCCTATTTTGCTGAGTATTTTTATCATGAATGGGGGTTAGATTTTGTCAAATGCCTTCTCTGCATCGATTGATATGATCATGTGATTTTTGTCATTTTTCTTGTAGATGTGGTATATGATGTTGATTAATTTGCATATACTGAACCACCTTGCATCCCTGGAATAAAACTAACTTGGTAATAGTGTATAATCTTTTTAAAATATATTTTGTATTTAAGTAACATGATCGTACTTGGGTTACAGTCACAAACAGGACACCCCTCTTCACCAGTGTAACATTCCCCCTCCCACTTTCCCATCCCCTGCCTGTATTGGAGACAGGCATTCTACTACAGTTATTTGTTTTTAAGTTCAGTAAATTGTATTTTTCCCTTAAAGTATAAGAGTAAAAAATATAGTAAAGTTGTGATAGTGGCAATTGCGTTGTTTGCATAGGTCCAGAAAAATCGGGAAATTGGAAAAAATCTTTGACCTAATTACAAACGTGACTCATCCCAGAAGTTTATTGGCATAAGATCAACTCTGAATTTCAGGCATACCAGTCTGTCCAACCCAAGTCATTCTCCGTGGTCCTAGTGAAACGTTTTCACACTTTAGCTATTGTTGGTATCAGATTCTTATATTTAAAGATTCTGGATTCTGTGTATTTCTTTCATCGATGTCAGGCTGATGTGGAGCATCCTCTAGTTTCAGCATACCATTAAATGCGGAGTGATCAACCCTGCAAGCAGGCTGTTGCTGAGTTGTTTGGGTGTTGAGAGCACTCTTTGGAGTAAGTCAATGCCAAAGCAGTGGTAGGTCTTCCCTGGTAGAGGCTTGAATCCTGGTAATGTTATAGACAATTGTGGTTGTTTCCATAGATGGTATCCATTGTTCAGGTGTGTGTGGGTGATGCCCATTCTTCTGAAGCCTAAGCCAAATCATTATGCCAATGTTTAGGGTATAAGGCCTAATTGCATTACCAAATTTGTGTTCCCATTTTTTTAGATAAGAACTTGTTTGCATATTTATTATTTTCCCCTTTTAATGTGCCTATGCAACAGAGAAGCAATGCCAAAAGATACTGTTGGTGCATCTGGGGGCCAACGAATAAAGTCCAACATTCCCCGTAACTTGGTTCAAACATGAAATCTATACAGAGATACTCTTCTACCAGTATTGCTTATAAAACAGATCTCAAAGGGGGAAAGTCAAACAGTCAAATAACAAAACCAGTGGGCAAAATTGTCACTATATGAGGATGTTCGAAAAGAGTTATAGATGTTAAGGGAATACATCTGAGATATACAAAGGAGATACACGTGTCCCTTTTATGTTTTAGAAATAGTCAAGAGGGCAGGTTTTGTTTCTGATACACCACTTTGGTCTGTGATTTGGAAAAGCAAAGAGCACATGGAGCCATTTACTCCCCCATGCTGCCTGCTGAAGCTTCCAACTCCCCGAGAGGCGTTTGTTTCCTAATTGCTGGAAGTTCACCAGTACCCTCCCAGCAAGGAACTAGGAAGCCTGGGGTCTCTTTTAAATTGCACCTTGCCGGTACCCACTTGCTGGGACCCTGAGCAGGTATACAGGAATAACCCAGGAGACATGGAGGAAGGAGCAAGAAGGCTGTGGGGGGGCATAAAAAGCCCACAGTGTGGAACCTTGCCATGACGTGTTGTCTGCTGAAGCTTCAGACTCCACCATGTCCAAACCAAAAATAATTAGTACAGAAAAAGGTTAAATGTGGGGTAACAAGAGATGGGAGTGAGGGAGTAAAGGAAAAAAACGAGCTCCTGGACGGCTTTCAAATTATGACTAACAGATCAAACACAATGTTATCCAAATATTTGTCAATATGTTCACACTGGACAGATGTAATAAGAAAACCTCTCTGGGAATTCCTGAAACCAGACCCTATTGTGCTGCTATTCCCAATTCTCTGGCTTGCCCAGACATGTGAACAAGGGAAGCCCTGGATTTCTGGAGGAAGGAGGTAGAGGGGTGCTCGTGTAACCCATGTCCCGCACCCCTTTCTAGGCCTGGTAAAAGGCCTTTGGCATGGTGGAGGGCTGCCAAACACCATGCTGGCAGAACCTCCCAGCTCCCAGGAAGAAGAGATCCTCCCAGAGTTGGAAGGCTGGAAGGTCAAAGCCCCCACTCCAGACCTTCCCTCTGGAGTCGGGAGGAAAATTGGGAAAGGCTAGGGAAATCAATAGGCTCCTCCAAGGGACCCACCTCGCTGGCTTGCACAGGCCTGTGGCCAAGGGAAGCCCTGGAATTCTGTAGGAAGGAGGTAGAAGGGTGCTGGGGTGACCCATGTCCTGCATCTCTTCCTAGGTTTGGTTAAAGAGGCCTTTGGCATGGTGGAGGGCTGCCAAACCCCATGCTGGCAGAACCTCTCAGCTCCCAGGAATAAAAGAGATTCTCCCAGAATTGGAAGGCCAGAAGGTCAAAACCCCCACCCTAAACCCTCCCTCTGGAGCCGGGAGGAAAATGGGGAAAGCCTAGGGAAACCAATAAGCTCCTCCAAGGGAGCCACCTCACTGGCTTGCCCAGGCACATGGCCAAGGGAAGCCCTGGAGTTCCGGAGGAAGGAGGTAGAGAGGTGCTGGGGTGACTCATGTCCGGCACCCCTTCCTAGGCCTGGTTAAAGAGGCCTTTGGCATGGTTGAGGGCGTTAATCCCCATGTTGGCAGAACCTCCTGGCTCCCAGGAAGAAAAGACGTATAATCTTTTTTATATTTATCTAAGCACCATGATTACAAATATGTTCATAGTTTGGTTTCAGTCATAAACAGAATACTCCCCTTTACCAGTGCAATATTTTCACCACTAATGCCCCTCCTCCCTGACCCTTGCCTGAATCGCGACAGGCATTCTACTTTTCTCATTCTTTAACATTGTCGTGCTAGTTTTTAATCTTTTTGATGTATTGTTGGATTCGCTTTGCTAAGATTTTGTTGAGAATTTTTGCATCTATATTCATGAGTGATATTGGTCTGTAGTTTTCTTTCTTGACTGTGTCTTTTTCATCTTTGGGAATTAGTGTAATATTAGCCTCACAAAGGGAGTTGGAAGGATTCCTGTCTTTTCAAAGTTTTGAAAATGCCTGAGGATCAGTGGTAGCAATTTTTCTCGGAATATTTGATAGAATTCACCTGCAAAATCATCTTGTTCTTGGGGAGTTTCTTTTATTTTTACAACTTCCTTAGAAGTTATTGGCCTGTTTGGGCTTTCTATATCCTACTTATCAAGTCTCAGAAAATGTTATTTTTCCAAAATTCTGTCGGTTTCTTCAGGTTTCTCTGACCTGAGTATACTTGTTCATAATAAGCCTTCATAATACTGGATTTCTTGGCATTCTGTTGTAATGTCTCCCCTTTTTGTGGTCTATTCATATAGGTGTTTTCCTTTTTTGTGGTGATTCTTGCCAGCGGTTGGTATATCTTGTTTATTCTTTCGAAAAATCAGCTTCTGGTATCATTAATTTTTTGTATTGTTTTCTTTGTTTCTATGTTGTTCAATCTTCTCTGGTTTTTTATTATTTCTTTTCTTTTGGCTGTGTTTGGGTTTCTTTGCTGCTATTTTTCCAGATCCTTAAAGTGTCCTTTTAAATGGTTGATTTTGTCCATTTCCTTTATCCTGACGTAGTCCTGTAGTGCTACGAGTTTCGCCCTAATTACTGCTTTTGTCGTGTCCCACAGATTTTTGACAATTTATCTTTTCATTATCATTTGTCTCAAGGAATCTTTTTATTTCTTCCAAATTTCCTCTTTGATCCAACTCTTATTGTGTATCATCTTGCTTAATCTCCACTTGTTGGATTTTCTCCAAATCTTTCTTTTACAGTCAATCTTGATTTCTTGATTTCTGTTGCATAGTGATCTAATAGGGTGCTTCTAATAATACTTATGTTTGTGACTTTGTGCAAGTTAGATTTATATCCTAAGGCATGGTCTATTCTAGATAAGGTTCCTTGTGCACTTGAAAAGAATGTGTCTTCTTCTTTATTGAGGTGGAGATCAAGTATATGTTGAGTAGTTCTATTTCATCTAATTTCTTGTTTAGAGCTCCTATTTCTTTGCTAGGTTTCTGCCTGGTGGATCTGTCTAGTGATGATAAAGTATTGAAATCTCCTACTACAGTCACATTTCCTTCCATATGTTTCTCTAGATTTGTGAGCAAATGCCTTACATATTTTACTGGCTCTACATTAAGTGCATAAATATTAACAGTTAGAACTTCTTGGTATAAGTTTTCCATGATCAGTAAGTAGTGACCCTCCTTTTCTCTGAGCACTTTCTTGAGTTTGAATACAATTTGGTCTTATATAAGAATGGCTGTCCCAGCTTTTTTTCTTCCATTAGCTTGAGTAATTGATTTCTATCCTTTTATTCTAAGCCTGGTCTATCCTGTTCTTTTAGATGTGTTTTTTGGGCAGCAAGTTTCTGGTTTTAGTTTTCTGATACATCCCACTACTCTGTGTCCTTTAATGGGGAATATTTGCCAATTGACATTTAAGTAGATTATTTTCTTGAGGGTTGTTGTGCTATTGTATTGAGTAGAGTGGTTGTTGTTACAATTAAGGGTTTTAATTGCTTAATATATCTTTGAGTAGTTCTTTAAGAAGTGGTTTAGTTAGCGCAAATAGTGTGATTTCTTTTTGGTCTGAGAATGTTTTTAATTCTCCCTCCCATATGAATGAGAGTTCTGCCAGGTAGTGGACTCTAGGTTGGAAGTTTCTTTCATTCCATGATTTTGATATGTTATTATACTGTTTTCTTGCTGAACTTTCAAATGGGAGGTCTGGATTGATTCATATGTTCCTTCCTTTGTACTTGAGGGTTGTTCCCTCCTTTATTGCTTTAAATAATTCATCTTTCTCTTTTGTTGTCGTTGTTGCCAATTGGATTACTAAGTCTTGGTGTTGGTTTATTAGGCTCTATTTTATTATGGACTCTTTCACCTCCTGGATTTGTACAGGTGTCACTTTTCAGAGGGTGGAAAAAATTCTCTGCTATTATTTCCCTCACACTTGTTCTTTTTTTTAATATAATTTTTATTTTGATCATAGTGGCTTACATATTGTTGACAATAATATTTTAGGTACATATTTACATAAAATCAGGGGGGATTCCCATCACCAAATTGTCCTCCCTACACCTCCGTTTTTGTCCTACCTCCCATTTCCTCTTCCCTCACCCCCAGGGGGCTAGAATATGTGGTCCTCTCTGTATCTAACCTACTACTTAGTAGTCTTTCACCTGTTTGGTCTTGATGCCTCCCTTATATCCCCCTCTAACTGGAGGCAAGACTAGCTAGTTCAAGTTGCGTGGTTTTGCCTGAAAAAGAGAAAAGAAATAAACTGGGGTAAGATTCTAATATTTTTTTCCCTCCTGCCCTGGCACAGTAAATATTGGGGTCATTCGAAAAGGAATTCACTTGGCTTAAGAAATATGGGGTTTCTCCGTCCTTGGAATATACTGTCATGGGATCAACTCTAGACTTTGCTCAGGATCATTTACTCTCCCGGTGGTGTTTTTGTGGTGTGTGGAAGACTTCTGCTCTGTCCAGGGTGATACAATCAGAGCTCTGTGTTTAGAGATCTCAGTATCTGCACAGATCCTGAGGTGGGACTTATGATGAAGTCAGTCTTTGTGGTTCTAGAGGTTCTGTTCCCTCAGTGTCATTTTAATCCATCTTCTGTGGTTGGTGGTCTTGGTCTTTGCACTGAACCTAGAATGGCACCTAGGATAGCCTCTTTCTTTGTGTTTCCAGAAGCCCCATTCCATTACAATTGTCTCTGCCGGACCTTTGGGACTGGGGATCATGATTATTGTGCAGGTCATAGTTCAAACCCTAAACTAGGGCTCTTTTTTTGGTCCCAAGATGTATACAGTCTGGTCGTGGTTCTAGCAGCCAGTCATCTGTAAATCGTGATCTTGGCTTTTGGACCTACCAAAGGGTGCCAAGTCTTCTGGTTTTGTCTTGTCATTAGCTGGTAAGGTAGGCTAATCTGCTCTAAGGTCAAGTTGTTCACATTTTCCTCGTTGTCAGGGTATCATGTTAGCTGGCCCTTGTTGTTAACCCCGCAGTATTAAGGCTGTCCCGGGTGGAATTTGTTTCCTGAAGCTGTTGTGAAGAGCTGTGCCATTTCTATGTCTGGGATCCAGGGTTCAAGGCTGGATGAATGGTATCTAATCACCTGAGGTCTAAGTTGATTCCACATGACATATTTTCAAGGTAGGAGATATCTCTGTATTGTAAACAATTATGAGTTCCTATCCCTAGTAGATAAGAGCTCTTTTTTATATTAAAGATTTCCCCTTTATTTAGTGTGCCTTTGCAGGGGAAAATGGCGCTACATTATATTGTCGGTGTAGTTGGGGGTGGACAGAGGGGATAACAGAAACAGGTCACATACCCAAAAACGATAAAAAAAAGGAAATAAAAATGTATGTGCTCACAAATGTATATGTAGGACAGACATTTAAGAAATAGCTAAATAAAATAAAAAAAAGAAAAAAAATGAGTTAGCGAAGTTTTTAAAGGACCAAAGTGGTGCAAAAGACTACCTTACATTTGGGGGAGAGCAGGTAAAGAGGTGGTGTATTACAGGTCTTAGGCCTATGTTGGAAGTACAGTTTTTCCCATTGTCTTTTGGGTTTTTCTTGTGGTGTATTGGTTCCCAGGCATCTTCCTATCACACCCCCTGACCTTCTTCAGATTGGTAAAAATTTGTCGCAGGGAGGTCTTGGAAGAGTTCTTGCATTGGGGATACTTTTGGACCTAGGTCCGGTTTCAAGAAACAGTCCACGTTAGGGGGAGTTGGTAGGGAGGGACTCACTGCATGAGTCCGCAGGGGAGTTGGCTGTCTTTTCCTGCAGGAGACGAGGTGTGGGTTTGACTGGGTGTCCTCTAGCCTGGGTGCTGGGTACTGGTTCGTTGGGTAGGAAGTCAATCTTGATGCCTAATAGATTAAGGACTGAGGGTGAAGAGTTTTAATATGGTGGGAGATCTGGATGGGATTGAGTGGTGAAGGGATAGTTGGATTTCTGGAGGGGAGAAAGGGGAAGGTATATGGGAGGGGTATGAAGGGAAAGAAAAGAGAAAATACCTTAGAATGAAAGGGAGAAGAGAAAGGGAAAAAAGTAAAGAGAAGAATAGAAACGAGAAAAATGAAAAAAAAAAGTAGTGAGAAGAGAGGAGAGAATAGCAAGGGAATGCTGGTTTGGTTGAATGTGTTCGATGAATAGAGCCTGTAGTTTAAGTCTGTACATTGCAGGTACTGCTTCGGTGGTCTGACTGGTCACGTGCTTCATTTCCTAAAAGAAGGTATAACCTAGAGATAAAGTGTATGTTAAATAGTTTTCTCGTGGCCATCTCGTAGTGCAAGCAAGGTATGGTATCTCGTGTGGTATCCCGAGTTGCCATCTTAGTTTGTCCGCTCTTTGTATCCAAGGGCACCTGTGGACAGAAAAGCTGAGAGGTTATTTAAAATATAGTAAGATAAAGGCATTAAAACATAGTGTTATGGTATGTTGCCATTGCAGTCAGTGATTTCCCGTGGTGTTCTATACTTGTGTTCCTGTATACGATCTCTAAAGGATTATTGTGGGCCTTTGTTGTAGAAGTCTGATTACATATCTGTTCTCTCTATGCTGCTGTTTCTGTTGTTGCTGTTTTCTTTGTGGTATAATGTGTAGTCAAGAGTTTGCGTTGTTCCTTTTTCATGTATTTTGGACACTGCTCCCACGTATATGTTGACTATTACAGTGTTCGGAGTTTCTACCCTGTTAAACCCTGTTATTTGATTGTTAGGTATTAGTTGTGTATAAAATATATGTTCTAGGGTTTCAGAATAGTGCTACCATTCTGTGTTTATCTTTTGTCTTCTGACTTACTTTGTTTAACATAACATGATCTAGGTCCATCCATGTTGCTGCAAAGTCTGTGATTGTATCGTTTCTGACTGCCATGTAGTATTCCATTGTGTATATGTACCACATCTTAATGATCCATTCATCTGTTGTTGGACATCGAGGTTGGTTCCAAGATTTGGCTATTATACTGAGTGCTGCGGTAAATAGTGGGGTGCATATGTATTTTGGAATGAATGTCCTTCCAACTTGGGGGTATATGCCTAGGAGAGCAATTGCTGGGTCAAATGGCAGCTCAATTCTGTGTTCTTTGAGCACTCTCCAGACTTTTCTCCATAGATGTTGGATTAGGGGGAATTCCCACCAGCAGTGGATGAGAGTTCCTTTCATACTGCATCCCCGCCAACAAAGGTTGTTTCCATTATTTTTGATGTGAGCCATCCTCACTGGTGTAAGGTGGTATCTCATTGTTGTCTTGATTGTATCTCCCTGATGATGAGTGAAGGTGAGCATGTTTTCATGTGTTTGTTGGCCATCCTTCTGTCTTCCTCAGAAAAGTGTCTATTCATTTCATCTCCCCATTTTTTATGGCTTTATCTGGTTTCGGGTGGCTCAGCTTTCTGAGTGCTTTGTATGTTCTAGATATCAGTCCTTTATCTGATATGTCGAGTGAAAAGATTTTTTCCCATTCTGTTAACTGTCTTCTTGCGTTAAGTAGGGTTTCTTTTGCTGTGCAGAAGCTTTTTAGTTTGATGTAGTCCCATTTGTTTATTTGCTGCTAACGTTCCTGCCATTGGTGCTCCATTCTCAAAGACCTTTTTGATATATAGGTCTTCGAGTGTTCTGCCTATTTTGTTCTCGATAAACTATAGATTTGGGTCTGATTTCAAGGTCTTTGATCCAGTTTGAGTTAACTTTGTATAAGGGGTGAGGTATGGGTCAATCTTCACTTTTGTACATGTGGTTTTCCAGTTGTACCAACACCATTTGTTCAATAGACTTCCTTTGTTGCATTTCAGGTTCTTGCCTCTTTTATCAAATATTAGTTGGCTCTATATCTTGGGGTTTATGTCTGGGAATTCTGTTCTGACCCACTGGTCTGAGGTCCTGTGTCTGTTCCAGTACCATGCTGTTTTGATTACTATGGCTTTATAGTATAGTTTCAAGTTAGATAAGGTTATGCCTCCCAGCTTTTTGTTTTTCAGTATGTGTTTGGCTATCCTCGGTCTTTTGTGGTTCCAGATGAATTGGGGTTGGATTTCTCTGTTGCTGTTATTCCAATTCTTTGAGGTGATCTTTTAAACTGTTGATTTTGTTGTCTTCCTGTTTCTTGACATAGGCCTGTATTGCTATGAGTTTCCCCCTAATTACTGCTTTTTCTGTGTCCCACAAATTTTGACAAGTTGTCTCTTCATTATCATTTGTCTCAAGGAATCTTTTTATTTCTTTCTTGAGTTGTTCTTTGATCCAGCTGTTGTTGAGCAGCATGTTGTTTAATCTCCAGGTTTTAGTTTTTCTCCATTGTTTCTTCTTGAAGTCAATTTTGACCTCTATTGCATAGTGATCTTATAGAGTACTTCTAATGATCCTTACATTTGTGGTCTTATATAGGTTGGCTTTGTATCCTATGACATGGTCTATTCTGGAAAAGGATCCATGTGGGCTTGAGAAGAATGTGTATTCTGCTTTCTGGGGGTGGAGGGCTCTATATAAGTCTATTAGTCCTAGATCTTTTAATTTTTTATTTAGGGCTCTTATTGCTTTGCTATTTTTCTGTTTGGTGGATCTGTCCAGTGGTGATAGTGGAGTATTGAGATCCCCTACTATTATCATATTTCTCTTCATGTGTTTCTCCAGGTTTGCGAGCAGTTGGCTCACATATTTTGGGGCTCTACATTAGGTGCATAGATATTGACCAGTGTTAGTACTTCTTGATCTAATGTTCCCCTGATCAGTAGGTAGTGACCCTCTTTGTCTTTGATCACTTTCTTGAGATTGAATGCAATTTGGTCTGATACTAGAAGGGCTGTCCCTGCTCTTTTTTGTTTTCCATTGGCCTGTATAATTACTTTCCATCCTTTTATTCTGAGCTGTTGCTTATCTTGTAGTTGTAGGTGAGTTTCTTGTAGACAGCAGAAGTCCGGTTTATTTTTCCTAACCCAGTTCTCTACTATGTGTCTTTTAATTGGAGAGTTTAGTCCGTTAACATTTAGGGAAATTTTTGAGAGAGAGGACTCTTGTGCAGTTGTATTGTTTGGAGTGGTTGTTGTTACAATCGGTGGTTTGTATTGTGTAATTCGTCTCTGAGAAGGTCGCTTAGGATCGGCTTAGTCTGCACAAATATTTCAAGTTTGTTCATGTTTGAGAATGTTTTTAGTCTGTCCTCCCATATGAATGATAGTTTTGCTGGGTATAGGATCCTGTGTTGGAAATTTCTTTCATTCAGTCGTTTAAATATGTGATTCCACTGTCTTCTTGCTTGAATTATTTCAAATGGGAGATCTGGTTTGATTCTTATGTCCTTTCCTTTGTACTTGAGGGTTTTTTTCTCCCTTATTGCTCTAAGGAGTTCCTCTTTCTCTCTGTTTTTTGCCATTTGGATTATTATATGTCTTGGTGTTGGTTTATTAGGGTCTACTTTATTAGGGACTCTCTTGACTTCCTGTATTTGCCCTGAAGTTTCTTTCCAGAGGGTGGGGAAGTTCTCTGTTATTATCTCCCTGACTACCTGTTCTTCCCCCTTCCCTATTTCCTTTCCTTCTGGTATACCCACAATTCTTAGATTGTTTCTTATGTCCTTGTTCATTAGATATTGGATTTTCCTTCCAGGGCTTTGCCTTTTATTTCTTTGTTGGTTTCTTGATCATTTTTTGTTTGCAGTTTTCCTTCGAGTTGTTCAATGTGCTTCTCCAGCTCTGTGTTTCTGCTCATAAGGCTTGTTACTTTGTCTTTTAATTCCTTCACTTCTTTTTGTATGGACTCTCTCATGTTCTTTAACATTTCTTCTTTAATTTGGCTGATTTGTTCATCTATAAATATCTTATACTCGGTAGCTAGGGTTTCTCTCATTTCTTTTATTAATTCTTGCATTTCCTTCCTCATTGCTGCTTTTAGGTCACCTTCCTACAGATCTTTGCATTTTGGCGGACTTGAAAACTTGTTAGGGTTTGTCTCCGTATCTTCAGAACTTAGGGTTCTCTTTGATTTACCCATATTTCTTTGCGTTTATTGGTGTGCTTTGGAGTGCTGTTCCTTCCAATTTCAGCCTGTTTTGATCCTCTGTGGTGTGGGACTGTGTCCCCTCCCTGAGGATGGTTCTAGGGTTACAGTTGGGTGAGCTTGCTGAAGTTTGGCTCTCCTGTGCTCTTTCTGTGGCCTGATTCCTGCTTTGCCCTATTGTTGTCAGCTAGTGCTGGGAGGCAGGAGAAACCCAGCAGGGGCGTGGGTGGGTGGAGCTTCCTTACCCTCAGGGGGCTAGAGAAACACAGCGGGGGCTGGGCTTGGCCGTTCGCATGGTCGTAGTGGGTGGGCGGAGCTTCCTTACCTTCTGGGGGCAGGAGAAACCCGGCGGTGGTGGGGCTTGGCCGTTCGCGTTGTCGGCGTGGGTGGGCAGAGCTTCCCCACTCTCAGGGGGCATGAGAAACCCGGCGAGGGCTGGGCTCGGCCGTTGCGCGGTCGGCGTGGGTGAACAGAGCTTCCTTACCTTCTGGGGGCAGGAGAAACCCAGCGGGGGCGGGCTTGGCCGTTCGCGCTTTTTTCGTGGGTGGACGGAGCTTCTCTACCCTCAGGGGGCAAGAACCACACTTGTTCTTTTCCTTTCCCTTTTTCCTCCCCTTCTGGTATTCCTCCAATTCTCAGGTTATTTCTTTTATCTTTGTTCATTGGATACCTAACTTTTTCTTCCAAAGTTTTGTCTCTTGCTCTCTTATTTATTTCTGTCATTGCTCTTTTGTAATTTTTCTTCAAGTTCCTCTATCATTCTTCTGTGTAATTCTGCTATAATGGCTTGCTAACATGGTCTTTATTTTTTTTAGTTCCATTTGTATGGACTTTTCATCTGTAAAAGTTCTTCTTTGAGTTGGTTGAATCATTCATCTATAGATTTTTTAATTTCACAGGCTTGTGATTCATTGATTTCCATTGCTAAGTCATTCATTGTCACTTTTATGTTCTCATCTATTGGACTTGTGCATTTTGGTGGACTTGGAAACTTGATAGTATGTCTCTCCACTTCCCCAGCTGCTAGTGTCTTCCTTAGTTTACCCATTTTTCTTTGCATTTGGTGGCTTTGAATGTTGAGTTTTTGGGTTGTTTAATATAGTGGTTTGCTATGCTAACTGGATTAGAGGTGATTAAAGGTACATCCGGTTTTGAGTTTATTTTCCCTAGCCAGGTGAGCTTTTCTAAGTATGATAGGGGTATTATACACTGCTTCATTGTTTTACTATCCTGTTTTATGGGCTTATGGATTCTCTGAGAAAATTGAGTGTTTGGTCTGAGCAGACTAGATCTATATAAGTTATACTATCTTCACTCCAATGCGAGGACTGTTCGTGGGTTTTGGAGGAAAGGGGTGGAGCATTTCTAAACCTGTTGGATGGCCCAGCATCTGGAGCAAGCATTCACATAGTTCGCAGATCCAATGGAAAGTGGTGGGGCATATCCGAATCTGGCTGTGTGGCCTGGTGGCTGGCGCGAGCATCTGCACAGTTCCCAGGGAAGACATTTCTGAACCTGAAAAGGAAAATTTTTAATATTTAGGCAATTTATCTCAGGAATATTGTGGGATAAGAAATATCTTAGCATCAACCATTATGATTCATGTCAGTTAAATTTGGCTAATAAGGATACTAATATTTTTCATAGCTTTAATTTCTATCTTTATCTTTATTTTTATTTTTTTGCAGTGCCAATGTTCAAACCTAGGTCCTCACATATAGGAGGCACATATTCTCCCACCAAATCATATCTCTGACACTCGATAATTTTTTATAAGGAAATACAAGAGGGAATCATTTTTGAAAGAAGTAATTTTGGGAATTCAAGATATGGGACTGCTAATTTATAATAAATGTGTAAACAAGTAGGTTGGGAACTATTTAAAAATCAATTATTATTACGGTTCTAGGTACAAGAAGCTTCAACTATGCACTGATTTAAATATTTTGTACATATTCTCTATCATATGACTCTAAAATTAATTTGGAGGGCAAAGTTTGTTGCAAATGGAGGAAAATCTTACAACATTCTCATTCATTGGCATGGTTAATTTAATATGATAGGGACTTATTCAAACGATATTTATTATGGCTGTGAATATCTAATTAGTTTCTCAGGCTCAAGCCTGGCCATGCTAGAGGCCATCAGAATCATACCTGGCAGCACAGGTGCCCATGTAACTCTGGGGAACAAACCCTATGTTTTTCCTCTATACCATTGATGGGTGCCAACCCTTTCAGCTAACTCGTAGACTCTTGTTTTTATTACTACTTCATATATACTTCAAGGGGGTTTCTTTAAGCAAAAATCTGCCACCCTAAAATACGTCTTTGGCCAAAGGAGGCCTCTTGAAGGCAAATGAACTTTGTCTTTTATAAACACATTGCATGTAAACATCTCTCTGTAAGGAGTTTTCCACACTTCATTGTGAAAAATTGAATCTTATCTTTCCTAGCAGAAGGCTGAGTTTTAATCTAATTCTCTTTTTAAAACCTGCCTTATTGGGTCCTCTTAAACTTTCAATACTTTTGCACTCCAGTCTTGGTCTTAACTTAGGTTGAAGTTCATGTCTGAAGTCATATGAGTGAGTTGTTAAGCTTTGCTTGATCTTTACCATTATTACAGCAATGATAATATTAATAAGTGATCTTTTGACATTGTCTCTTATTAACTTGCCTGATATTTGGCTAGTTGTTGAACCTATAAATAATATAAGGGAATATGAGGAAGTTTTCCTGCTATATTGATCATTTTGAACTTCAAGACCATAACTTAATTAAATGACTTGCATATTTTGTCTATAGAAAAATGTTATCTGCTGGAATTTTTATTATTAGATTAGATTAGTAATTAGATTTACTCACCAAGATTGTAAAGTAGACATTCACATTCTAATGTCTACTTCACTATTTGTTCTTGTCCTTGCTGAATGTACTTAAAGATGGGCCTCCCTCAAAGTTTCAGAAGTCTCCCTGAGATAAATCTTTATGGCATGTGGATTATATTGAGATAAGGTCGATAGAAACATAAAGACCCAAAGATTCACAAAAAACATTTACCTTTCTCTTAACTAAGAAAGTGCTCTGAATATAACCAGAATTTTGATTATTATCAGAAATAAATTTTACATATGAAAAAACCTACCTATAAGGCAAGGCAGCATCAGATTACAAAGCATCTACTCCACTTATTCAGAGCATCAGCCTCTTTTCACTCTCCTTGATACCCCATGTCCATATCTCATGCATTGTTATGAGTGAGATTCATTATTATTATTTATTATAATATTATTATATTATTATTGTTATTTATTATTCTCTCATTTTGCTTCATTATCATTAGAATATGCATGTCTATGTTATTGGCCTTTAACTTTAATTAAATTGGTATTTTTGTCCTTTTCAATTGCCCCTGCTATTTGTAGACTAGTCTGAGAAGTAAACAAGGTGATAAGAGAAATATCTCCTCCATGATAATATGTCTACTATAATATTTCACAGATTTACTTGTCCATAAGAAATATTTTTTATTTTATTCTTTCTTTTATCTTTGTTTTAGTTTTTGTATGTTTTCTTTTCTTTTTTTCCTGAGCCATACCTGAAAATGCTCAGGCCTTACACCTGGCTCTGCAAGAAGGAAATCCTTATTCCTGAAAATGCTTGGAGGACCATATGTACCTCGTATTTAGCATGCATCAGCTGAATGCAAGGCAAACACCCGACCCATTGTACTATTGCTCTGGTCCAGATTTTTTATTTGAACTTCTCCTTTAAGTCCCTTGCAAAAAATTAAATTGGGGTTATAACAAATTCATTTAGGAACAACAGAGATTTTCTACATTGGAAAATAAAAGTCCAGTGATGACTAGGCAATTAGTACTCTCATTAATTATTCACTTTTTCATTGGACAAATGCTCTAAGGCTGATAGAATAATCATAGAGTCATTACCTGTTGTGTATATAAACATTTTTATGAGATTATTATATTACTGACCCTACCCCGATTGGTGATTGTGCCCTATCCTAGGGTATGACCTGGCATTCTACTCCTACCCTAGGGTGGTACCTGAATCTGCTCCCACCATTGGGTGGTATCTGATCCCACCATTGGGTGGTACCTGATTCTGGGACATAAAAGCAAGGATCTGTGGAAGGTGAGGGTTTTTTCCCTGGGGTGTATTCTTAGGCCTTTTGGCTTTGGCCTCTTCACAGAATAAAGAGCTGTTTTCTTCTGAAGATTGACTGCCTGTTGGCTTTCTTCCCACCGCATTCACCTCAGAACTGCCGGCTGAACAGGGTAACAGACGCGTGGTCCGAGCTGGCAGAGAAAGGCCTCATCCTCCATCCCTCCATCAGTCAACCTCATCAGGGGCTGATTTGCAACAATTACCTTCTCTTAGTAGGAAAGAAAATTTAATATAGCAGAGTTCACCATTAAGTTATTGTCCTGATAGCATCTTTCTTACTTTCTTTTAATAATTGCAAGCAGATACTGACACTCCTCCTAGTATTTGGAATCCTGTCTACTTTAGCTATTTTCCTTATGTAATACTGGTATCATGACCAGAAACTCAAAATTATGGCTGGTGTTTGGTACTTGTAGAGAGTTCTCACCAACTAACAGTGCTAGTCCTTTTGCCTCTGAATAAGGCTTTTCACAAGATTACATGGACATTATTCCTTGGAAAATAAATGACAACTGGTACAAGAGTGATAGTAAAGAATTTGCCTTGCACTTGGCCAATCAGGGTTTGTTCCCCATCATCCTACATGGTTCACTGAATCCATCAGGAATATTTTGTGTGTAGAGTCAAGAATAATTCCTGAGCAATACTGGGTGTGTGACTAGGAAAAATAATTGGTTATGTTTTGCCTTGATTATATCTTATAGTGAATAAGTATGCCATATCTCACAGTTGATCTTGGGCTTATTCTTAATTTCTCTTTGAGGGTAATGGTATCATGACAAAAAAACATTAATTTTTAATTGGATAGTCTCAAGAACAGAAAAGTAAAGAGAAACACAATTGTTCAAATTGCCTAAATGTTGTAACATGCGGTTCATATTATGGAGAAGATACTGGCTTAGCAAGAGGGGGTCAAGGTTGAGTTGGGGAAATTTGAGTGTGATGCTAGTTTGAGCTGTTTAGATGCATAGATTCTATTGGCCTCCTAGCTTACCCAGCCAGTGTCCCTGAATCAGCCAGTGATCCTCAAAAATTAAGTGGGGAAAAAAATAAAAGGAAAAAAATTTTCAGTAGTCATTTAGTTTGTCTTGTGTTACTATTTATTATTTGGAGTAATAATGAGGTGTTTTTCATGGGACCCTGTCCCTTTGTATTCAAGGAAATAGCTTATTTCATCCTTCTCTGTGTGACTTAAATAATATTAGCTGTGGTTTGCTTGTTTACTTAAGCCAAGGCTAGACCTTTTAAATAACCATTCTTGTCTCATACGATTAAATGAACTGCGTGTTCCTACTGATCATTTTGAACAAAATGTTATTTAACCAAAGATTGGTTAAGCTTCTCTTCCTTCCTAGTTTCCCTTTGAACTTGAACCCACCCTTAGCCTGAGGCAACACAGAAGCCCTCCTATGACTAGGGATGGTTTCAGGCTACAATATTTTCTGATCTAATATCATTTTCATCTTACTTGCCCATACCTAATTATTTCTAGTCTTGTGTATTCCTCCACATGAAAAGAAAAACGCTTTTTTTGCCAGACTCCTAAGAGGCTTTTAGATACCATGATCAAAGCCTTCTCCCTGTTACAATAGTCCTCTCCCTTACAGCAATAGCCCCTATTGCCTCTTTGCACAATTTCTTTCAAATAAAGACTTTGATTTAATTACAGTTAAATTAATCTACCTTAGTCTGAGGTACGTTTTTATTTGACTATTTATTTGATTTGGGGAAGAGGACCTGAACATAAAGGCTTTGTATGTGAAGAGTGGTAGGAGCACTTCTAGAAGACAGAAGCAATGGAGAAGGGGTGGCATCTTTACATGTATTTAGAGAATATCTTCCCCTTATGAAAATAAGACATGGAGTGAGAGCAGAGCAGAAAGTGTTCGTTATAAGGTAGAAAAAGACTTATGGCCTCCTCATTTCAATTAGGATTTTACACTTATGTCTGTGCCATGAAGCTAAAATCACCCCAGAGTTAGGTCGGTGCAATTCTTGCCCTTCTCATCTTTTCTCTTTTTAAGAGCTCAAGTATAAATATTTTCCAGGCTAAAGTTTGGGGAAGAAATATTCCCTGCTACTGCAACCTGAGTTGGAGGAAAGAAAAGGCAATGAATCTGAAACTGAGCTGATTAAATTTTAGCAAAGCCAGTGGAGAGTCTAGGGACAATTTAAAAGCAAAACAAAACAAATTCTCAATGACTCCTGAAGTTTATGCTTGTTATCATTTTAAATTTTAGTCTTATCAGTTCCTTCTTGCTTCCAGGATTGAATTTCACTAGAATAAATAATTTTCAGTAACGTAAATACATTCTATTCTCATCTTTTACTTAATTTGCATCGTAGAGACTAACTTGCTAACAATGCCTCAAGTGCTATATAAATATGATATGCTTGTCCATCTTTGCAACAAATGAGGTATTATTTCTGTTTAATCAAAGAGGAAATGGAAACCAATTGAAGTTAACTTATAGGAGATTTAGAGATAGTAGGCAGTAGAATCAAAACTTAAATTTTTGCAATTAATTATTCATAATTCAGACATCTAAACTATTTGCATTATATCTTAATGCTTCATTGCATGTCTAAATATAGGCTTATTACAGTTTCACGGAAATTTTATAGAAATTTTTTTCTCTGTTTCTTTATAATAGTCATTTAAAATTATGTGAACCCTATTTATGTTTTGTCCAGTTGGTATTTCTCAACAGTTGTGTGAAATGAGCCATATTATTTTTCTATTTTATAGATGAATTATTTGAAATACATATCAAATAGTAAACTTTTCTAGGTGAGAAAGATACAAAAAAGGAATAATCCATTCTACACCTTAACTCTAGTTAGCAAAACTATCACCCTCAAAATATATATTCTCTCCTTTAATACATGGTATCTATATAAAATTTAATTTGTTAATAAGTGAATTTTTACTGTATATTGTTTGTTGACATGAACTACATGCTAGAGAAAAAGTCAACACGAATGACAGTATTATACTTAGCTAACACTGAGACTAGAGTAAAACTAGTATATCCAAGAAATATTTGAAATAAAATATAAAATTATTATTAAAACATATTGCTTCCATTTAATTTATTTTGTGTTTGGGGACCCCTACCAGTGGTGCTATGGGTTATTTCTGGCAGTGCTTGAGGGACCATAGTGGGAGTGGCTTGTGT
This sequence comes from Suncus etruscus, assembly GCF_024139225.1. Classification (NCBI taxonomy): domain Eukaryota; kingdom Metazoa; phylum Chordata; class Mammalia; order Eulipotyphla; family Soricidae; genus Suncus; species Suncus etruscus. Next base: position 37,493,403 of record NC_064868.1, read on the forward strand.
CCCCCAGCTCTAGTGGGGAAATACCCTATGACAAGGAAGTGGGTGAACACAAACCGGTTGAACGGAATAAATATAAAATAAATGAGAAAATGAGAGACCACACATATGAATTGTATGTGTAACCACATTCTGGCAAAATGTGTGACAAAATTTAATCTCCATGATGAGAGTATATATAAGGCAAAACCACAGTCTTAAGCATGAAAGGAATTTCTTTGTAGACAAAAAGCTTGGTTCGAGAAAAACAGAAACATTGATGTAGGCCTGTTGGTATTTATATAACAAGTATGGGTAAGAAGTTAGCATCTGAGAAAGGAGGGGGTTGCTATTTAGGGTATTTTGCAGCTAAACTACTTTTACAGGTCTGCAGGCTAGCAGTGAAAAATTTTAAGCTGCTTTTCTGCTTTTAGTGTTAGCAGAGAGAAAAATTAAAGAAATGTAAATTTTGTAGCAGTATAGTATCAACATAGACTGGAGCTAACTTGACTGACTGGCTTTTAGATGTAAATATGGCTGACAAGGAGAGAGGAAGCTTGTCTTTGTTCAGCTTTTGGTTCTGAGATTGTCAAAATAATTTGATTGAGGCCCTATTTCAGCCTTTAATTTTACAAGGGAGAAAAAGCCAAATAAATGAAGAGAATGCAATGTCAGTATCATGATATGAATCTCAGAAATATTTCCAGTAATCCATGTAGGGGCAAAAACATCTGCAACTGGCCTGCTGGACAAACATTTCTTGGGGTGAATAAGATCTCCAAGTCAGGAATGTTCAGAACACTCGACTGTAGGGGGCCTGTTGTTTTACTCCTTTAACGGAGATGCCTATGGATGGTCAAACAAAACCATGTGAAGTGAATGGGATAAAACAGTTGACAGCAGCATGCTAGGCAAATGCCTTAACCACTGTGTTATTTATCTCTTGAGCCCCTAAATTATTTTTAATATTTCTTAATTTTTACATATAGAAAAAATATATATATGTAAAGTTTAACAAATAATTAAAATCTAAATATCTAGTTGAAACTGAGGCATTTCCAGGACATTCTTGCTCTGGGTATACTCTACCTAAAAGAAAAAAACTAGTATGTAGAAGATACAAAATGCAAAAATAGAGGAAGAGGCAAAATAGTAAGTACATGTGCAAATTTACAATGTATTCAAATGTTAAGACGGACCAAAAGACATATCCCTGGATCTGGAATGATAGCACAGTGAGTAGGGCACTTGCTTTGCATGCAACGCACTGAGTTTGATTTTTAGAATCCCATATGGGCCACGAGTCTGCCAGGTGCAATTTATAAGTGTTGAGACATGAGTAACCCCTGAGCACAGCTGGGTGTGGCCTAACCCACCCACCAAGGACGTAATTCCAAAATGTACCACTCTGCCATGTAAAATGTTTTGAGTTAATGGCAACTAGGACCCATCAGCCTCTGGAAGGATTCCTTTAGAAAACATTAAATGAGTGTATAAAAATAATGTATAGAAACCATGGCTAAAGGAAGTCAATAGGGGATAAGGAAGTATCTTAAAAGACTAGAATGTCCAAGTGGCAGACACAGGGCTCCAGATTCTATCTTCAGTTAGTACTGCATAATTTTCACACAATACTGAATGGAGTCATGGTAATACCCAGCACTACCGGGAGAACTTGCTCCCACCATCACAAGGTCACTAATCTATAGCAAGCTTTCTAAAATGTTTATATTCATAACCATTTTCACAAAAATGGAATTTCTTCTGATGTATGTACTTAGCTCTATAACTTTGACATACAAATAAAAAATACTACTAATAAGTTATAAATAAGTATTTTAAATTACAATATCCCATATTGCCTATTCACTCATAGTTTAAGAGCTAGTTATTACATGCAAGACAACTACAGTATATCTTGTATCCTGGAAAGGAAGTGATGCTGTTTGTCTATCCCAGTGGAAAGAAGTAGGTCTTCCAAAGACCTTATAGTGAGAGGCTGTGTGACTGATAACAAAAAGAGACCCAAAGGAAATAGCCATAAATTTGGGGGCTTATCAATTTCTCATTGTAAATTTGTATCTTTTAGGTAACAATATATCCATATACCTATCATTCATATATTTTATTTCTTTAATGAAATGAACTGTTTATCTTTATAAAAAAGATTCTCTTTGGTTTTGTTTTGAGTTCATATCTGGTGATACTCGGGGGTTCTTCTATCCCTGAGCTTGGGGATAACTTCTTGAAGGTTTTGAAAGCCATATGAGATGCAAGGGATGGATCTCCAGTCTATTGCAGTAAAGGTACTTGCCCTACTCAACAAATAATTTCTCAAGCTATGAAACTATCTCCTTAAATTTCTTTTGCCCTAGTTATCATACACAGTAGGACTAATTCAAGACTATGTACTTATTTATGTATTTATGACTACTTCTTTATCGGTTTCTCCCACTTATTCTACACAATGACTTTTCTGCCCTTCCCAACACTCCCAGCAGTATAAAATCGGTCCTGGTTCTTGAACAAGAAGGTTATCAGATTTTATTTATGATATTTTAAATTCTAGACATAGATGCTTGGGCAAACCTTGAGTCCTGACTTATGTTTTCTTCATTTTTTTTTATCACCCTTAGATAAACCAGAAAATCTAACACTCAAAATGAAGGAAACACAGAGTCATCTCATGGGAGTTTGCAAAAAGAGATTTAATTTGGCAAGGTGGAGGGGATTGAACATTCTGTTAAGCTTACTGGGATCTAATTTTAGAATAAAACTTTGGTCCGTAAATTGTCCAAACATAAGCTACACTGATAATTTTCATTATCACCATAAATGGAGATATTTTAAAATATTTTTATCTAAAGTTTTGTGTCATTTATAGTGGAAATTTTATATAAGAAGCTAATATAGCTAGAAATCCAATTTCAAGAAATTCATCCTTTTAGTATAGAACAGAATATTTGACTATTTTCTCATGGAACTATAGAAATAGGCATGATATTATTCATAAATTCTGAGATCTCACTATAAGAGATGGAATACTTTTATTGTTGATATATTTACAGTATTTTCTGGCAGATAAGAGGACTTTTAACCCATGAAAAACTTTTTAAAAGTCGGGAGGTCATCTTATATGCCAGTATATGGCATGCTAAAACTTACCCAGCTTCAGGGATGAGTGATCTGTCCCCTCTTACCACTGCATCCTATCCAGCTTCCAGGCATCATCACTCAGTCCTCTGCTTATCCTGATTTATCCTGCGGGTACACTGAGGAGCTGAGTTACCAAACACTGCATTTCATCTAGCCCCTGGGCATGGGGTTTTTCAGTGTTCAGTCCTATGTTCAACTGCAACTGAACAGAACTTCTGGAAACATAACGAAAGACTCTATCCTAGGCTTCGTACTAGGATCAGTGCAAAACCCAACTGATTAAAATTACAGTGTTGGAACAGAACTTCTAGAAACATAAAGACTTCACTCTAGTCTCCATCCTATGACCTGTGTAAATACCAAGATCTCTAGTTACAGAGGCCTGATTATATCATCCACGACTGAGCAGAAAGTTTCCAGACAGCACAAAAGGACCCAGGGAAGAGAAAAAGAGCACGTATGGAGCCTATAGTTATTCTCATGACAGTATACTTCCAGGGAGAAGAGCAGAATATTTAGGCCAAGAGAATTCCCTTTCTAATCTCCCCAATATTTACCGTGCCTGGGCAAAAAGAGCACAAATTAATTCTTTTGTAATTGTTGGTAGTTTTCCTATTTTGTGTGCTTTGTTTTGTTTTTTATTTCAGGGCTGTGGTTATTGTTTAGTTGTTGTCTTTATTACTGTGGTGCTTTTCGGGTTCTTTTTTTATTTTTTGTATGATTTTTATGTTTTTCTCCTTTTTTCCTTCCCTTAAATTGATTTTTATAGCCTCCAGAACTACTCTTCTCATTTTTTGTTGTTTTATTTCCCCCTTTTCTCTCCTTTTTTCTTCCCTCCAAACAGAACCAAATAACTTAAACCATCTTGTTCTGCCCACAAATTTGGGGGAAGTAATGGAGGGTACCAAGATCAAATAGCCATATGAACATTGAGTAGAAATAAAAAATGATCATACTTAAACAACAAATCCAAGCCAATGACAACAGAATCGAAACCCAGTCTACAACAAGCTAGACACAGAGGGGACCACTTATACTAGAAGCCTGGGGGTCAAAGGGGGGGGGGATATGGGATGCATGCTGTAAACAGGAGTGGAGGGAGGACAACACTGATGGTGGGGATGTCCCTGATTCAATGTCACTATGTACCTAAAATAGTACTGTGAAAGATTTTAATCCACTTTGGTAAAAAATAAAAATTATTTAATTAATAAAAATATTCAAAAAAGAAAAAAAGTATAGTAATAATACTCAAAGACAATAAGGATTAAGAGTAAGAGGACTGGTCTATGCCAGGAAGCTAACACAAAGAGTGGGGGGATAAAGAGTTAGGGTAGAGGAGGACCATTATGATAATTATAGTGGAGAATTATCACTCTGGACAAGAACTGGGTACTGAAAGGAGGTCAAGTGATATGCATGATACTCTTAGTAACTGTATTGCAAACCAGTGTTTAAAAGGTAAAGAGAGAGTGAGAGATCTGCTATGGAGGTAGTCATGGCAGGGCAGGAAGTAAACTGGGGATATTGGTGGCATGAAATGTGTACTGGTGAAGAGATGAATATTGGACAGTATATAACTGAAATCATAAACAACTTTAAAGATGGTGATTCAAAATAAAAATAGTAAAACTTTAGAGAAGGTATCAGGATGCATTTTCCCGGTATATTATAGGAGGCTATAAATAGACTCATTTGTTTATAAATAACAAATGACTCCAAATACTTATATCTAACCCAACTGTTATTTATTTCAGCTTCACCCCAAAATTAACAAATAAATTATCTGAATGTTCCAGTTTAACACTAAGATCAGGTGATCTGCATGACTTTACTTCCTTTCTTCTCCCTAAAGGAAAGTGACTTTTCCTTAAATAATCTTTCTCTGCTTTTACTAATGACCTTGTCACTTTGGGCTATAAAAATCTTTCATTTTGTACAGCTTCTGCCAACACCTTTCCGCTAACTAGATGAAATGATGGGATGTTATCTGATACATTAATATTTTAATAATAGTGACTAGATCATTAAGGCTAACTCATGTGAATATTTTTTGGTAAAACAAAAAAGTTTTCTTTAACCTTTCAGGTTTTTGACTAATGAACCTCTTGTAATAAAACATAAAAGTGAAGGGGTAAACCAGTTTAATAGCATGTTAACCTCTGTATACATGAAAGAGCAAAACTAAGAATTTCCCAGAAATGACCAAGACACTCCTTAAAACCTTAAGCTGAAAACAAAAATATTTGGTGAGTTGGAAAGTCTTTGATGGGAGAGTGATTCCTCAGCACTATCTGGTGTGTTGCAAAAACCAACCAAGATAAAAATAAATATATAATATTTACCCCATGTTTACAAATATCTGCTTTTAACTTTGAGAATTACTTCAGTGCTTGGAACAATACATTTGATTATTAAAAGAGAAAGTCTTACTTTCCCCCTGCAAGAACTCCATTTGTCCACATCTACCTACACATACTGCTTCCCTTATATTTTACCATTCCTGTCATTCCCCCATGATGATAAAATTCTTCCCCAGAGCTAATTGCCAGACCATCTGCTATAGCCTTGTATTATATATAACATTCTTGTCAATTGATCAGAAATGCAGAGCCCAGTTTTCATCTAAAAAGGGCTGCACGCATAAAACTCCCTAATCTTTTTCTTTCTGCATTCTTTGTTACAATAATAATTTAATAATAATAGTAATTTCTTAGTTTTCCTACCAAAAAAGCCAGAGTTAATTTAGTTCTCTCCACATGTGTGTTTTCCCCTTTCTCTTCTTCTCAATAAACTTTTCTTTCTTCTACCTCTGCTGAGTTTGAGCATCTTTATCTCATTTTCAAGAATGAAATTATTGAGGAACCTAGAAACTGTGGATAAACAGAATAATTGATTTCCATACTTTTATTCTAAGCCTATGTCTATCCTGTACTTTTAGGTGTGTTTTTTGCAGGCAGCAGAAAACCGGTTTTTGTTTTCTGATCCAAAACTCTACTATGTTTCTTTTAATGAGGGGGTTTAATCCATTGACATTTAAGGAGATTATATTCACAACGGGCTTTTGTGCAATTGTGTAGTGTGATTATTGTTACAATTGGATGTTTGGATTGTAAAATTCATCTCTAAGTAAATTATTTAGAATCAGTTTGGTTAGTGTAAATAATACGAGTTCTTTTTATATTTGAATGTTTTTAGACCTCCCTCCCATAATAATGAGAATTTTGCTGGGTAGTGACTCTAGATTGGAAGTTTCTTTTATTCAGTAGTTTAAATTTTCTTGCTTGAATTGTCTCAAATGGGAGATCTAGTTTGATTCTTATGTTCCTTCCTTTGTACTTGAGGTTTTTCTCTTTTATTGTTTTAAGGAATTCATCTTTCTCTGTTGTTTATCATTTGGATTACTATATGTCTTGGTGGGGCTGGAGAGATAGCACAGCAGTGTTTGCCTTGCAAGCCGCCGATCCAGGACCTAAGGTGGTTGGTTTGAATCCCAGCATCCCATATGGTCCCACGTGCCTGCCAGGAGCTATTTCTGAGCAGATGGCCAGGTGTAACCCCTGAGCATCGCCGGATGTGGCCCAAAAACTAAACAACAACATCAACAACAACAAAAAAACTATATGTCTTGGTGTTGGTTTATTAGGGTCTATTTTTTTTTTTTTTGGTTTTTGGGCCACACCCGTTTGACGCTCAGGGGTTACTCCTGGCTATGTGCTCAGAAATCGCCCCTGGCTTGGGGGGACCATATGGGACGCCGGGGGATCGAACCGCGGTCCTTCCTTGGCTAGCGCTTGCAAGGCAGACACCTTACCTCCAGCGCCACCTACCCGGCCCCTATTAGGGTCTATTTTATTAGGGACTCTTTTGCCTCTTGGATTTGTATTGGTGCCTCTTTCCAGAGGGTGGGAAATTTTTCTGCTATTATTTCCCTCATTACTTGTCTTCCCTTTTCCCTACTTCTTCCCTTCTGTTATTCCTAATCTGTAGATCATTTCCATTGTCTTTGTTCATTGAATACCTAACATGTTCTTCTATTAAGAGGTAACTCTTATTTCCTTATTGGCTTCTTTGTCATTTTTAGTTTGTAGTATTTCTTCAAGTTCTTTGCAATTCTCCAACTGTGTAATCTGCTATTACTTTCAGTATTATTAATACTGTATTATCAATACACTAATTAAGTAATTAATTAATAATTAATATTGTATTTTAATACAGCATTATTAATACTGCTATTATGCTTGCTTGCTACGACATTTATTATTTCCCTTAATTTTATTTTTTATAGATTCTCTATCTTCTGTAAAAGCTCTTCTTTGATATGATTAAGTTGTTCATCTATAGATTTCTTAAACTCGTTGGCTAGTGATTCCTTGATTTCTATTGCTATGGTATTCATTGCAGCTTTTAGGTCCTCATCTATTAGCCTCGTACATTTTGTTGGACTTTGAAATTTGCTAGGATTTCTCTCTATATGCCCAGATGATATTGTCTTCCTTAGTTTGTTCATACTTCTTTGCATTTTGTGGTTTATTGTGTTTTGCCCTCAGGTCTCAGCCCTTCTTTGTCACCTGGGTGTAGGACTGGGTCTCTTCTCTGGAGTGCAGCCCTAAACGGTAGGCCTGTTGCAGTCACTGAGGTTTGGCCCTTCCCTCATGTCTCCTCTTTCCTTTTACCTGCAAGTAGGTGCAGGTCCCCTCTCTGTGCCACCTTTCCCAAGAGTGGCAATGGTAGCAGCCATGCTGGTCTGAGTTTGCCCTCAAGTCACCTCTTCCCCTTTACCTGCGAAAAGTTGCAGGTCCCCTCTCTGTTCAGCATTCCTCAAGCACGGCAATGTTCAACATTTAGCTTTATTTATGTCCATGTATTTTTTGACTACTGTGCTGTGCTTTTGAGTTTGGTGGCTTTTTTCATATGCCTCTCTTAGTTTATGTAATGTGGTACCTATGCTCTGTGCTCTGTTAATAAGAAGGAAATCTAAAGTGAAAAATGGCATAGGTTTGAATGTAGTTCTAGGTACAAAGAAATCCAAGTCTTTGCTATACTATAGTTGTGAATATGTTAATTCTTATGCTGAGTGAGCTTTGGATATGTTGAATCAATAACAGTAACTCAAAATGTTTACTGATTAGTTGAATCTTAAATTGGGCAGTTTCTAATCTGGTTTTTGATCCTATGGGGGCAAAAATATTTGGACTTTGGATCACTATCCAGAAAAATATTCTAAGTGCTATAAAATGCATTTTTAAATATGGAACTATAAAAACCTTCTAAAATATATAATTCCTGAAAATTATTAAAGATACATGAAGGAAGGCATAAGCAGAACTTCCCATGTTTTTGTGCTTTGGGGTATTTTTAGTGATTCAATACAATTGGCTGAGAAAACATAAGCAAAAATAAAGAAATAGAACTGTATCAAATTAAAATGTTTTTGTACTATAAAAGAAGCAAAAATACAAATAAAAAGGCACCCAACTGATTGGGAGAATATATTCATTCACCAGATTTCTGACAAAAAGCTAATATCCAAGATTTATAGAATACTCACAAAACTCAACTACCATAAAACAACAACACCATCAGATTATGTGGAGAATTGAACCTCAAATAAGACACAAATGGTCAATATGATAAAACAATCATCATCACTTATTTCAGAGAAAAGCAAATCAAAATGACAATGAGCTACTACCTTATGTCAGGAGCCTGTATCAAAATGACTGGAAATGAGTATTGGTGGGAACAGGATGAACATAGAACTTTATTCACTGTTGGCATTTCAACCCCTATGAAAAATCATGTAAAGATATCTAAAAAATCAATATATTTTCCCCATGACCATGTAATTCCAATTCTTGGCATCCATTCAAAGAGCCAAAAGACACTACTTAAAAATCAATATTTGCGCCCTTTAGATCCACTGTAGTGCTATTCAAATTAGTCAAGTTCTGGAAACAACCCAAGTCACCTACATGTGATTGTGTGTCAGTTACATAGACAGGTTGGCCCTGGTAGTATACTGGAGAAAATATTTCTGAACCCAAACCAGCCAATGGCATGCAAGCTTTTGGCACACAGCAATTATCTGAGGAGATCCATAAAATATTTAAGATACAGAATTCCAGACCCAGGGAATGGCTGATATCCTTAAGATGTGAGGCTCCACTGCTAAAACAAAGACCATGAATTTCAAAAGAAGACTATTAAGAGCTTCAAGCTGTTCTCCTTGGCAGCCAACCTAGCAACAGACTTTGGAGGATAGTTTGGCAAAACTGTAAATAAACTAACTAAGCAAAAAGAAAGGTACACATCACTCCATATCTCTGCCTAATATGTGTGCTTTTTTTCTTTTACCTTAGGCAGCATCTACCCATATTTCCCTGAGGTGTGTACTTTCTAACTTTAGGGAGCATTTTCTCTTTCTAGGAAAACATCTAGGTCAACATCTCCTTGAGACTTGTTCTTTCTTATCCTATGGCAAGTATTCTCCATCTTGGGAATTCAAGTTCTACTTGAAATTAATACTCTACTTGAAATTAATTAATTAATTCATACTCTACTTGAAATTAATACTTTTTTCCACCCTGGAGAGACCTGTGTTCTTTGCTTTACTTCACTATTTATATCCTCCTGAATATTTTTCTCTGTAGGAAGGCAGAGGCCAGGAACTCCTGGGTAAGATTTATAATTGATTCTATCTTCTTATCTATCTTCTTGCTACAGCCTCAGTTCTACGATTCTCCAGAAACAATCCAGTGGCAAGAATCATTTTGTATGCAGAGTAGTCCAAATGTGTGTGACTTGTGACTCCATGTGATTGGAAGGCTCTTTGTGGGACTGGTGAGATGTAAAATGTGAGATGTAAGATGTAAGGTGAGATATAAGGTTTGACCTTGCAGTTACTCGGGGAAGATTAACCAGTTTTGGATTTCCCAAGCACTTTGCCTGGTGAACTAGATGAGTAAGTTTGAGAGTAAGCAGTAGACTTTTCTTCTTAAAGGCTGTCATTTCCTTCCATCCCACTTCACATAAAATACCAAAGGAAACATACAAATACAATGAAATGCTACTCAGCTGTCCGAAAAAAAATCTTGCAGTTAGATGCAACATAGAAATTGAGGAAACCGCGGTGAGTAAAGTGAATTAAAGGGAAAAGGACAAATACAGAATTAGTTCACTTATAGGAGGAGTATAAAGTAACATAATAAGAGAATAAACAGTAATAACTGAGAGTACTGCTAAGTTGGAGGTAGGCAAATCAGAAGGGTCCTAGAAACAGAGGTGGAGTGATAATGACACTCATAGAGGACTGTGGTCTAACAACATGGTGTTCCTGAAACAGGAATATTAACAATATTGTATATCACAGTGTCTGTATTTTAAAAATGCATCAGGAGAAAACTTAATTTCCACAAATGCAAATGTAGAAAAGGACATTGTTTCATTTGCCGAGGAAATTTTGACTTTACACAAATATCAAATCCTTATAACAAAGTCAACATTGTGATTAAGCTCTCTCTTGGAGACAACTTTGAAAAGACTGAGCAAGACAAACAATTCATCAAAAGCCTTTGCACAATTTATACCACTCAGCATTCTAAATGCTCTAAAGTGAAATAGTGAGCTCTTATTAGTTTCTAATACTTAGTAGTGATTCAGTTTTGAATAGCTAGATTGGGATGAGTGAACTCGGAAAAGCTAAGAAAAAATTTTGACATATAAAAATGTATTACAGGGATAGATTATGGGTAATTGCACAAGGGTAATCCACAAAACTCAGTCCATTTTGACAATTGTGAATTATATTTTGAAAACTTTCCTTGTGAATAATAGCTGCTTTTGTTTGGTTATTGCAGGAGCAGGGAGTATTGTTCCCCTTGGAGAATACCTTCACCTTCATTTTCTGTACAATGTGATTTCTGAGGTTTTTCTATGGTTCAATCTACACCAACATAAGCTGTTCCATTAACAATTTTTATTGCTCTGTCATGTTTCCGAGTTGCTTCAGACATGCTGCAGTAATCTATTCTGTAAACACTCATATATGAACTACGAATTTGGCAGAAACAATACTGGTAGTGGAACAGCACATCTATTGCCTGTCTTCTCATCCTACATTGTACAACTCTTTTGAACCAGTCACTAATTTTTCTGGTTACTTTAGGTAAATGCATCTTTAATTAATTGACATTTTCTGGCATTTTGTTAGCTGGAAGCAGTGCTAATGCATACAAAGTAGACACTTAAAAATGAAGTTTTTGTTGTTGCTCTACTGCATAGCTAATGCACTCAATTGAATATTCTGCCAAATGCACTGGGCTAAGTGTAATAACAAACTTTATTGGCAACACTTTGAAATCCACTTTTAGAAGGTTTTATTGTTCTCAATTCTAAATCTGTCATTATGGCTTAATGATTCGGCTGAAAATAATTTTGCAGTCTACCAAATCTTCAAATAATTTTCTATACAGTTTTTTCTTGATCTACTCATTAATACATAAATGAGAGAATAAGTTTTTAGAATCTTTGGGTTGAACAGGAGGAATGAATTGCCCATAACTGATAACAAAACAACAAAACAGTGGGGACAGTTTTAAAAACATGTCCTCAAAATAAATAAAAACACATACATAATTAAGTTCTAGAGTTTTGGGTTAGATATAATGATGAATAGAATATGTTGTATCTTCTTTGATAAATCTCTCTCATATAAAATAGTTCAACATTTAATGATTCTGGAGAAACCTCTCTTTCCGGTTGACAAGGTTGTTGAATTTCTCAAAATCTTTCTAGTCTCCTTGGAAGGGCATTTTTTGAAAGCAAACATGGCACTATGCAAATGGACAGAAGTCATGCAGTTTTTTTTTTTTGTTTTTTTTTTTTGTTTTTTTTTTTTGTTTTGGTTTTTGGGCCACACCCTGTGACGCTCAGGGGTTACTCCTGGCTATGCGCTCAGAAGTTGCTCCTGGCTTCTTGGGGGACCATATGGGATGCCGGGGGATCGAACCGCGGTCCGTCCTAGGCTAGCGCAGGCAAGGCAGGCACCTTATCTCCAGCGCCACCGCCCGGCCCCGAAGTCATGCAGTTTTAAATAATGTGGCATAAAATCTTTTGGTCTGAATTTTCACTTTTTATTTTTTTAAACTTCCAATATTTCTAGAAGCAAACAATTTGGTGGGATTTTAGGCATATCAAAGTTTAATTGAGAGGTTTTCAAAGAATTGTTTTCAGGATTCTGACACACAACATACTCTGTCAGCCTGATATTTGAAATGATCATAGGGAAAAGATAATTGTGAAGAAAGTCTGAGACTACTGCAAATTATATCCCCAAGTTCCTTGCAATTCATTTTCACAATTGAGAATTTTGCTGGGTTAGTAGCACACAGAGTTTCTGACAAACCCAAAGTTACATTTAGAGATGGGCTAGCAAGACTTCATAAATATAAAGGGATTCAGACAAAGAAAATATTATATGTAATACCCTTTCAGATCTTGTATCCAAGAGAAAATCAGAGAGCAAACAGGTACTTATGTACATCCTATTTTAAGGACAGCAAGGGAAGCAACACATGGGATTGGGAACAGTCAAAGGAACCTATGTCAGTAGATGGTATAGTGGCTGCAAAGTAGATGAGAACAAACTATGAATTCTAATGACAACATAAAGTACCAAATCATCCATCTGCAGGATTGGTAGGAGAAAGACAGTGAAGTAAAATTTTAGGGTTTTTGTCTAAATAGTATGCTGAAAAATGCAAAAAAATGTTGTTCCTGTCTGAATTTGATATAAACAAAAATATTTGTTTTCTTCAGCAAACTGGAAAGTGGAATAATAAAATTGTCTTATTGTTTTAAAAATATTGGATGAATATGGGTAAATTTTTATATTATTTTTAAATTATATCTTTATTTAAACACCATGATTACAAACATGTTTAAAGTTGGGTTTCAGTCATAAAAAGAACACCCCTTTCACCAGTTCAATGGAGCATTGTCTTTAAAAAAGGGCCAGAGAGGAAATACAGCACACAAGGAACTTGCTTTGTATGTAGTCAACCTGAGTTTGTTCTATGGCACCACCCATGGTCCCTGAGCACCAATGAGAGTGATCCCTGAGCACAGAGCTAGGAGTAATTCCGATGGTGGTATGGTCCCCAAACAATAACAGCAGAACAAAAACATAACAAAAAAGGTTTTGCTAAAATTATAAATAATATACATAATTTTCACAAGGTTTAAAAGCAATGGTCATTGTAGTGTGCTACACAAGCTCGACTTATTTCCAAATAATTTTTTTTTTGGTTTTTGTTTTTTGGGTCACACCCAGCAGTACTCCTGGCTCTGTGCTCAGAAGTCGCTCCTGGCATGTTTGGCAGACCTTATGGGATGCCATGAATCAAACCTTAGTCCTCCAGTGTTGACGAAGTGCAAAATAAATGTCCTACCATTGTGCTATCGCTCTGGCCCCTCCAAAGAATTTTTGTCCAGTGTGTATCTGCCTCATGGTTTCTAATACTGTTGGAAAGAAAAAGAATTCTTCTTTTTCTTCAGGGCCCCTTTTAAGTTTTTGTTTCTTTGTTTGTTTGTTTTGAGCCACTCTCAGTGACGCTCAGGATTACTCCTGGCTATGCACTCAGAAATCTCTCTTGGCTTGGGGGTCCATATGGGATGCTGGGGGATCGAACCATGTTCCGACCTCGGCTAGTGCAGGCAAGGCTTACTGCCTTACTGCTCTGTGCCACTGCTGCGACCCCCCTTTAAAGATTTTCTAATCATTAAATTAATAAGAGACAAAGTAAGATAAGGAAAAATTAATGTCATATGTACAGAAACTACAAACACATTTAAAGCCAGAGAGGGAAATTAAGTTTTGAATGTGAGCATTCTAAAAGGGAGGAAGCCAGAGGATTCTAAGGGGAGGAGGGCAATTCACAGGAAGATAAGAAGAGCAGATGTTTGGTAATTAGATGTCTGCCCTGCCATGCAGATAGGTCATAAAAAGTGATTTCTGATTTAACTCCTCTTCTGGGGAAGTGCCATGCCATTCCCTAGTCATCCCTCAGCTTATCTAAATTCTTCTAGGCAGTAGAGGGAAAGTAAAAAATTTGTCCTTGAATCTTAATTGCCTTTAGTTCAAAATAATCCACATACCCAAATGGCACATTTTGGGAGATTTTCTACACCCCTTCAATATGGATAAATTATAATGCTGAGTGGGAAGGAGAGTGTTTACAGTTGAGGTCAAGGCTCTGACCTTGAAAGAGAAATGAAGTTGACTCTGAAGTCATTACTGAGTTGCACATCTAGGATCAGAATGACACTGAATATGAGGACTGCATAATCCATCACCCTCTGTTCACTGACAAAGGAATGTCAGCATAAGGAATAATACTTAAAAATGTTTATGGGAAAGTACTATGAAGGTACCCATATGAGATAAATTACTTTGCTTCTTCTGAGAAAGAAAAAAGCAGCTTCAGCTCAGAAGATACATAAGTTATTTGGCATTTTAGGTTGTCTATGAAGATATAGGGGTCTACATCTGAGGTGAACATTACATACCAAGACCATATACAACAATGGCATTGTGAATGTGTTACCTTAACTATGGTCTAAAAGAAAATAAAATACAAGTTCTGGGTCAGAGACCAAGTATTATGTATGAGGAATTTGTATTGCTTGTGGCTCACCTGGATTTGATCCCATCCACCACATGCACCCAAGAACACAGCCAGGGATGATCCTGGGGAATTTTGAAGAAGTAAAGCCCGAGTACCATCATGAGGTATAACCCAACACCAAAAAATATAATTATCAGTTTCTGCATGGAGTTGACAATTTCCATACTTCATGATCATTTCACTTATTGTTTACTTTAAAAACAATAAAATCAAAACAATTGAGATAAGTGTTACAACCATTATAAAAATATGGTCAGTAATAGGAGAGCAAAACAGGATTAAGAAGGATACTGAGGTCTAAGACACTTAGGATATGGTCACCCTGTTCTTGGAAGTACATCGAAGTTGTTCTTACCTATGCTTCATTGTTGTCATATTGTTAACACTGAGAGTCAGACCATAAATGTCCTGGATATGAAAGCATGGTCAACAATTTGTATTTTGGATTTAGATTAACTTACTTATACTTTCTAAACAAATAGATACTCTATGTTTGTTTCTCTGGATTATATAAGAATTAGCACTAATATTGCCAGATTAAAATGATCTTTAAAAAGGATGAAGGGGGCTGGAGACATAGCATGGAGGTAGTGTATTTGCCTTGCATGCACAAGAACAGTGGTTCAAACCCCGGTATCCCATATGGTCCCCCGAGCCTGCCAGGGGAGATTTCTGAGCATAGAACCAGGAGTAACCCCTGAGCACTGCCGGGTGTGACCCCTCAAAAATAAATAAACGAAAAGGATGAAGCAAGTGATGAAAAAATGAGATAAATCTCAAAGAAAACAAAAACAAACATGGACTCCTAATGGGGAATCTGAGAACAAATTTATCCTCCAGAAGAATAAAGATGGCAGGTACTGATGATCCAAAAAGTAATACTCAAGAACCTTGCTGAAAGTTCTGTGGTATGTTTCAATCAGTAAATTAGAATTTAAAAGTGAATATGTTCAATGTCAGAAATGAAGTTTTATTGGTGAAATAATTATAGGTGGAACAAGACAGAAGTTAACATTTATAAATAAGCTGATTATATCATAGGACCTACTGTGTACTTCTATACAAAGTTTTAAGAAATTAATGACACTGATAAATTTACCCTTAGGTAGGTGCTTAAGGCTTGATTGTTTTTCTTTTGGGGGGCTGGAGGTGTTGGGCCACACCTTCTGGTATTCACGGTTTACTCCTGAATCTGTAATTTAGTGTTCACTCCTGGCAAGGACCAGGAGAGGGTGAGGCTGTGGATCAAAGCCACATAGGCTGCATGCAAAATAAATGCCCTTCTCACTGGGCTATCCGTTCTAAAAGCTTGATTTCTTTTTTTTTTAATTTAATCACTGTGAGATACACAGTTACAAAATTGTTTATAATTTGGTTTCAGTCATACAGTGTTCCAACAACCATCCCTTCACCAATGAATATTTCCTACCATCAATGTCTCCAGTTTCTTTCCTGTTTGTTTTTCTCCAGCTAAACGCACCTGTTGCCAACTTATCCTGTCTCTATGGAGAATTTTTCCTTATCTCTCTCTTTTTCTAAAGGCTTGATTTCTTTTTTCTTTTTTGGCGGGGCCACACACAGCAGTGATCAGGGATTATTTCTAGCTTTGCACTTAGGAACCACTCCTTGCAGCCAGTGCTCAGGGGATCATATGGGGTGCTGAGATTGAACCTGAGTCGACTACATGCAAGGCAAACACTTTATCCACCGTATTTCTCTGGCCCCAAGGTTTGCATCCAACAGAAATGAGCTTATTACATCAAATTAGTTGA
Source organism: Suncus etruscus (assembly GCF_024139225.1). Lineage (NCBI taxonomy): Eukaryota > Metazoa > Chordata > Mammalia > Eulipotyphla > Soricidae > Suncus > Suncus etruscus. Next base: position 37,509,994 of record NC_064868.1, read on the forward strand.
GACACTTGGTGTTGTACATCAAATCAACCTATCTAAAGTTGATGATAATAAGAAACCATGAGAATTTGTGATCGTTTATAAAACTGACAGTGAGATAACCCTGTAAAAGTGGTTGACATCAATTATACTTTACTTAAGAAGTATGACAAAGAGTAAAAAGTTAAGGCTGTCAAGGAGGACTATTGCAAGTGTCAGAAATAGACATTTTGACTCTGTTAAAATAAAAACGTAAACAAAAAAAGAAATAAAATCCCAGTTCGTCTTGCTACTTGCTCAGGAATATGCTTCTTAAACTTTGCACCTTCAAAATACTTGGAATACTCTTAAACGTCTCAAATACACAAGACAGCTCAAAACAATTCCATCAGAATTTTTGTATAGGTGCATAATTTAGGTACTTATGGTTTTTAAAGCTTCCTAGATAACTCCAACATGCATCCTAGGTTGAAAAACCTTGGCCCTAGAGGATAAAATGTGATGATTGTTTAAATTTTTGCAAATTCTAGCAATGATCTGTCTAAACTCACTCAAGCACACAGAGAGTTATATCACCTAAAAGGTTGAAACTAAATTCATGTAATTGAAAGAATAGACTGTATTTTAGTACAAATTATCCTGACAAAAGTAGTTATGAATTACCATTATTTAACACAATGATATTTTGCATGTGTGTGCGGGCAAATCAAGCTATAATTAGGGCTTACTACCGGTTCTTTTATCATGATTATTCCTGGAGATACCCAGGGGACCATAAGTGCTTACAAGCACTGACACAGCAGATTGAACACATGCAAGACATGCACCCTACCCACTGCACTATCAGCCCACACCACTAACATTTGGGTTCACTGCTTACCAAAACTAAGCTAATGATTATGCAAAATCAGACATACCTCAATCAGATTACAGTAGTTATTGAAATAAAATTTGTTAACCACCCAAACATAATTTTGTGTAAAATAATCACTATTTGAATATAAAATTCTGCACAGAATCCATACCATCTTTACCACCAAATGGTAACAATACCATATTTGTCTAATTGGAGACAGATTTAATAACAAAACCTATTACTTCATTTTAAGAAAGTAAAATTGCCTAGGTAGAGAAATATGCATTGGGTTTTGCCATCAATTGTCATCTATTCTGCCTCTGTAACAGAATGAACTGTTGTTCTCTGTGTGTTTTTTATATGTGTGTGTGTTGGAAGGTGGAGGTTAGTCACACTCAGCAGTGTTTAGGGCTTACTGCTGGTTCAGGGATCACAGCTGGCAGTGCTCAAAAGATCATATTTAAACCAGAGATTGAACTGAAGAGAAACATATAGAAAGCAAGGACCTTATTTCCAATACTCTCTCTTGTTCATCTAACTGTTGTACATTTTTATTTCCACTTAGAATGAAGAAATGTGATCTTTCACACTGAAAATGTATTGAATCATTTTAAAGTTTTTATCTTTAAGGAAATGACTTTGGAAATAATGTACATTTACATGCAACCCACACTACAGTATTTGGAGTCACTGGAATATACAAAGAATTTCAGCTGTAATTAATCTGAATGCCAACATTTCTTTTTTTTAATTTTATTTTGTTCATAATGGGTTACATATCTTTCACAGTAGTATTTTATGTACATATTAACATTGAATCAGGGAAATACCCATCACCAAATTTGTCCTCCCCCCATCCCCGTTCCCTTCCTGCAACCATATCCCCCCATCACCCCCCGGGCTGCTAGAGTAGGTGGTCACCTCTTTGTCTAGCTTACTATTAGTGGTCATATATCTGTTTGGTCCTGGTACCCTCCTTTGTTTCCCCCTCTATTTAAGAGGCAGAGCTAGATAAATCGAGTTATGTGGTTTTGTTTGAAGAAAAGAAAAGCAATATAATGGGGTACAAAATAACAAAACAAAAAACAAAAACAAAAACAAAAACAAAAAAAGAAGTCAAATACACTGAAAATGGGTGGAGACCTTCTAGAGTCTTTCAACCTCAGCTTGAGAGAGGACATAAAAAATGTAATTGAAACACTACAACAATACGGAAAGAAATATCAAATTAAATATCCAGTGAGCACTACAGCAATAAAGACAAGAACCACACAATAGTCTCGGTTCTAAAATCAAATCATGCCAGAGTGCAAAAAGAAAGAAAAAAATAAGATAAAATAAAATAAAATAAAATTGGAGATTAAACTTTAATATCCACACCAAAATAAAGATGTCAAAAATCGATCAATCAATAAATAAATGTGTGGAAAGATGATTATTTTGTATTTTTTTTCTTTCCCCCCTGCATAGGCACATTAAGTATTGGGGATATTATAGAGGGAATTCCATTGGCCTAGGAGTTACAGGGTTTTCCACCCCTGAAGTATACTGTCATGGGATTAACTGTAGACTCCTTGTATGATCATTTACTCTCCCCTCGGTGCATTTTTGGTGTATGGGGGACTTCTGCTTCATCTTGGATGGTAAAATCTGACCTCTGTATCTAGAGATGTTGGTGACTGTGCAGGTCAAGGAGTGGAGCTTATGATGGATTCTTTCTTTGTGGTTCTAGCAGTTCTGCTTCTTCAGTGTCGTTTTAATCCATCTTCTGTAATTGGTGGTCTTGGTCATTATGTTGCTCCTAGGATGGAGCCTGGGATAAAGTCTTTCGTTCTGTTTCCAGAAGACCCGTTCAGTTGCGGTTGTCTCAGTCAGAACTCTGGAGTTGGAGATCTTGTTTGTTGAACAGATCATAGACCAAAAGCTAGGCTAGAGGTTTTCGTTGCTGCTGTTGGTGGTGGTGGTTCCAGGATGTGTACTGCAGAGTCCTGGTTGTAACAAGCAGTCATCTGTATATAGCAATCTTGGCTTTTGCTCAGGTCAAAGGGTGACATGTTTTCTGATTTTGTCTTATCGTTGGCTGATGAGGAAGGACAACTTGCTCTTAGATCAAGTTGTTCCCATTTCCTCGTTGTCAGATTATAAATTTAGAGCTGGTGCATGTTGGCATCAGAGCAGCATTATGAATGCCCTGGAGGGGATGTGGTTCCTGGAGCTATTGTGGAAATCTCTGTCATCTCTATGTCTGGGATTCAGGGCTCAAGGCTGGACGGTCGGTGTCTAGTTCCCTTGAGTCTAAATTGGTTCCACATGACATACGTTCAGGGTGGGAGATGTCCCTGTGTTGTAAAGAAGTATGAGTTCGTATCCCTAGTAGATAAGAGCTTGTTTTTACATGTAAAACTTCCCCTTTGTTTAATATTTCTTTGCAGAAAGAAGTGGTCCTACATTATATTGCTGGTGGTTTTTGTGGGTAGAGAGAAAAGAAAACAGACACACGCCAAAAACTAAAAAATATATATGCTCACACATATCTAAAGAATAAAAAAGATTAAATAAGAGATGTAGTTAAAGGAATAAAGTGGGTCCAGGAGAGATAGCATGGAGACAAGGCATCTGTCCTTCCTGCAGAAGGACGGTGGCTCAAATCATGGCATTCTACTTGGTCCCCCATACCCACCAGGGGCGATCTCCGAGCACAGAGCCAGGAGCACCATCCGAGCACTGCCTGGAGTTATCCAAAAGAAACAAAGACAAATTAATTCAAAAAATAAAACAAAACAAAAAACGGACAAGAATAAAAAAGGAAAGAAAAAAGAAAGGAAAAAACAGAAAGGGAGAAAGTGAAACTGGAGATTATTTTACATTTGGGGGAGAAACAGGGTAAGAGGTAGTGTTATATAGGTCTATACTTATGATGAAAGTATAGGCTTCCCCATTGTCTTTTGAGATTTCCTTGTGAGGTGTGCAGTCCAGGCAGGGAGGTCTTGGGTAGAGTTCTTGCAGTGGGGGTCCTTTGGAGCCAGTTCTGGTATCAAGCCATAGTCCCCATTAGAGAGAGGTGATTAGGAGGGCGACACTTCATGAGTCAGTCGGGGTGTTTGTTGTATTTTCTTGCCGGGAACTAGGTGAGAGCTTGAATGGGTTTCTGTTCACTTGGGTAGTGGGTACTGGTTCGTTGGGGTAGGAGGTCAGTCTTGATTTCTAATGGATTAAGAACTGAGGGTGAAGAGTTACAATGTGGTAGGGATATCAGGCATGGAATTGAGGGGTGAAGGGATAGTCAGATTTCTGGAGGAGGGGGAGGGAATGATATATGGGAGTGGTTATTGGGGTATAGGTATGGGTTGTTTGTGGTTTAGGTTTGTCCCTTAAGGAGGATTCCTATCTCTGTGTGCTCCTGCCCACATATAAACATATAGAAGTTAGCTTAGGTGTATATTAATGTAGAGAGGTGGGGAGGGCAAGAGGTGTGCTGAATACAGAAAGATAGGTAAGTATAGTACTTGTAAGGAAAAGAAACTAAAAGATCAACTTTTGGATATGTATAGGTTTTGTGTCTTGAGAACTGACCACTGTGTTAGTGAGGTCTATCTATATAGGTGTTTACCCTTTGCAGTATTGTCCACAGCACCCTATAAGTCAGCTTTCCTTTTCTATAGAGGAGGTAACCGTGTGGTTTTTATTTGACATAGATTGAATTGATGATAGTAAAGAGAAAGTGGAAGAAGAGGGAGACAAGAAGTGAGAGAAGGAAAAAAACAAAAAACAAACCAACAATCAAACAACAACAACAAAAATACAAAGTAATGAGAACAGAGGATACAAGAACAAGGGCTTGTTAGTTTGCTTGAACATGCTCAATGCTTAGGCCCTGTAGTAAAAATATGTAGGTGACGGTTGTTACTGCGGTGATATGGCTGGTCATGTGCTTCAGGTCCTAAAAGAAGGCATAATCTAGAGACAAAGGGTATATTAAAGAGTTTTATCCAGCCATTTCCATGATTCAAAATGAGTATGGTGCCTCGTGTGACTGAGCACTGAGGTACCACCATAGTATGTTCACCCTTTGTATCCAGGAACCCCTATGGACAGAAAAACTGAGAGGTTATTTTAAATGTGGTAATGTTAAGACATTCAAACATAATATTTTGATATGTTTCTGTTGGACTCATTAATTTCCCATCATAATCTTTAACTGTAATCCTGTATAAGATCCACAGTAAATTATTATAGGCCTTTGTAGTAGAACGATAATTACATACCTATTGCCTCTATGCTGCTGTTTCTGCTGTTTATGGTTTCTTTTTGATATAATGTGTAGTCAGGCTTTGTGTTGTTTCTCTTCCATTTTGTTTTTGGGCTCTACTTCCTAGTATATGGTGATTATTACAGTGTTTGAGGTTTCTATCCTGTTACACCTGTTATTTAATCATGGGGTATTGGTTGTATACCTGGTGTATATTCTAGGTACTTCAAAATAGTGCTATTATTCTGTGTTTATCTTTCATCTTCTGGCTTGCTTCGTTTAACATAATATGTTCTAGGTCCATCCACGTTGCTACAAAGTCTGTGATTGTTTCATTTCTGACTGCCATGTAGTATTCCATTGTGTAGAGATACAACATCTTAATGATCCACTTATCTGTTGTTGGACATCGAGGTTGGTTCCAAGACCTGGCTATTATACTGAGTGCTGGAATAAATAGTGGGGTGCACACATACTTTGGGATGAATATCCTTCCGACTTGGGGGTAGATACCTAGGAGAGCAATTGCTGGGTCAAATGGCAGCTCAATTCTGAATACCTTGAGCACTCTCCAGACTGTTCTCCATAGGTGTTGGACTAGGGGGCATTCCCACCAGCAGTGGATGAGAGTGCCTTTCATACCGCAGTCCCTCCAACACAGATTGTTCCCATTATTATTGATTTGAGCCATTCCCACTGGTGTGAGGTGGTACCTCATTGTTGTTTTGATTTGGATTTCCCTAATGATAAGTGAAGGTGAGCATGTTTTCATGTGTTTGTTGGCCATCTTTTGGTCTTCCTCGGAGAAGTCTCTATTTATTTCATCTCCCCATTTTTCTATGGCTTTATTTGGTTTTGGGGGACTCATCTTTCTGAGTGCTTTGCATATTCTGGTTATCAACCCTTTATCTGATGTGTTGAGTGCGAAAATTTTTTCCCATTAAGTTAGCTGTCTTCTTGTTTTAAGTTGGGTTTCCTTAGCCATGCAGAAGATTCTTAGTTTGATGTAATCCCATTTGTTTATGTTTGATGCTAGAGTCCTTGCCATTGGTGTTTCATCCTCAAAGACTTTTTAATATATAGGTCTTCGAGTGTTCTGCCTATTTTTACTCAATAAACTATAGATTCTGATCTAATTTCAAGGTGTTTAATCCATTTTGAGTTGACTTTTGTATAAGGAGTGAGATATGGGTCAATTTTCAGTTTCTTTCAGACGGTTTTCCAGTTGTACAAACATTATTTGTTGAAGAGTCTTTCTTTGTTCCATTTCAATTCCTTGGCTCTATTGTCAAATATTAGTTGACTGTATATCTGAGGATTTATGTCTGGAAATTCTGTTCTAACCCACTGGTCTGAGGCTCTGTTATTGTTCCAGTACCATGCTGTTTTGATCACTATGGCTTTATATTATAGCTTCAGGTTAGGTAAAGAGATGCCACCCAGCTTCTTGTTTTTTAGTATCTGTTTGGCTATCCTGGGTCTTTTGTGGTTCCAGATGGATTTTATGATTGATTGTTCTAATTCTTTAAAGAATTATGTCTGAATTTGGATTGGGACTGCATTGAATCTATATAGTAGTTTTGGTAGGATAGTCATTTTGACTATGTTGATTCTACCTACCCATGAGCATAGGATGTTCTTCCATTTCCTTAGATCATCTTCAATTTCTTTCTGAAGTGTTTTGAAATTTCCTTGGTATAATCCTTCACGTCCCTTGTAAGGTTGATTCCTAGGTACTTAATATTTTTGATATTATTTTAAATGGAATTGTATTTTTAAACTCTCTCCTGAGCTTCATTATTTGTATAGAGCAGGGGTCCTCAAATTTTTTAAACAGGGGGCCAATTCACTGTCCCTCAGACCATTGGAGGGTCTAACTAAACAAAACTTATGAATGAATACTTATGCACACTGCATATATCTTATTTTGCAATGAAGAAACACAACAGATACAAATACAATATGTGGCCCACAGGCCATAGTTTGAGGACCACTGGTATAGAGAAACGCTACTGTCTTTTGTGTATTGACTTTGTATCCAGCCACTTTGCAGTAATGGTTAATTGTTGGGAGTTTTACTATGGACTATTTAGGATTTTCAATGTATATCATCATATCGTCTGCAAAAAGAGATAGTTTGAGTTCCTCTTTCCCAATTTGCATTCCTTTTATTCCCTTCTCTTGTCGGATTGCTATTGGAAGAATTGTAAGATTATATTGAATAAGAGTGGAGAGAGTGGAGAGACTTGCCCAGTTCTTGACCTTAGTGGAAATGTTTCTAGTTTTTCACCATTAAGGATAATGTTGGCTGTGGGTTTTTCATAGATAGCTGTAACTATCTTGAGGAAGTTTCATTCTAACCCTATTTTGCTGAGTGTCTTCAACATGAAAGGGTGTTGGATTCTGTCAAATGCCTTTTCTGCATCTATTGATATGATCATGTGGTTTGTCTTTCTTGTTATTGATGTGATGTATGATGTTAATTGATTTGCGTATGTTGAACCAACCTAGCATTTCTGGGATAAAACCCACTTGGTCATGGTGTATGATCTTTTTGATGAAGTGCTGGATTCAGTTTGCTAAGATTTTGTTGAGTATCTTTGCATCTATGTTCATTAGTGAGATTGGTCTGTAGTTTTTTTTCTTGGTGGTGTCTTTGCCGTCTTTGGGAATGAGTGTGATATTAGCCTCATAAAAGGAGTTGGGGAGGATTCCTGTTTTTTTGATGGCTTGGAAGAGCTTGTGAAAAATGGTAGTAAGTCTTCGCGAAATATTTGGTGGAATTCACCTGTAAATGCATCTGGACCTGGACTTTTATTCTTAGGGAGTTTCTTAATTACATCTTCAATATCCTCTGAAGTGATTGGTATGTATAGGCTTTCTAGGTCTTCCTCTTCCAGTCTCGGAAGATGATAGTTTTCCAGGAATCTGTCAATTTCTACTGGGTTCTCTATCCTGAGTGTAGTTGTTCATAATATGATCTCAGGATATGTTGTATTTCTTGGGGTTCTGTTGTAATCTCTCCCTTTCATTTGTGATCCTACTGATTTGGATGTTTTTCCTCTTTTTTTGGTTAGTTTTGCCAATGGTTTGTCTATCTTGTTTATTTTTTTGAAAAACCAACTCCTGGTCTCATTGATTTTTTGGTATTGTTTTCTTAGTTTCTATGTTGTTTATTTCTGCTCTGGTTTTATTATTTCTTGTGTTCTGGTTGTGGTTGGATTTCTTTGCTGCTGTTGTTACAATTCCTTAAGATGGTCCTTTAAACTGTTGATTTTGCCATTTTTCTCTTTCTTGACATAGGCCTGTATTGCTATGAGTTTCCCCTAATTACTGCTTTTGCTGTGTCCCATAATTTTTGACAAGTCATTTCTTTATTATTGTTGGTCTCAAGGAATCTTTTTATTTCTCCCTTGAGTTGCTTTTTGATCCAGCTGTTATTGAGCAGCATGTTGTTTAATCTTCAGGTATTAGTTTTTCTCCATTGCTACTTCTTGCAGTCAATTTTGACCTCTTTTGCATAGTGATCTGATAGGGTGCTTCTAATGATCCTTACATTTGTGATCTTATATAGGTTAGATTTTTGTCCTAAGACATGATCTATTCTGGAGAAGGTTCCATGAGCTTGAGAAGAATGTGTATTCTGTTTTCTGGGGGTGGAGGGCCCTATATAAGTCTATTAGTCCTAGATCTTCTAATTTTTCATTACAGCTCTTATTTCTTTGCCATCTTTCTGTTTGGTGGATCCGTCCAGTGGTGACAGTGTGGTATTGAGATCTACTATTATCATATTCTCCTTCATGCGTTTCTCCAGGTTAGCGAGCAACTGCCTCACATATTTTTCTGACTCTACATTAGGTGCATTGATATTGATCAGGGTTAGTACCTCTTGATCTAGTGTTCCCCTTATTAGTATGTAGTGACCCTCTTTGTCTCTGATCACTTTCTCGAGGTTGAATGGAATTTGGTCTGATACAAATATGGCTGTCGCTGCTTTTTTTGTTTTCCATTGGCCTGGAAAATTTATTTCCATCCTTTTATTCTAAGCTTATGCCTGCCCTGTACTTGTAAGTGTGTTTCTTGCAGGCAGCAGAAGTCTGGTTTATGTTTTCTAATCCAGTTCTCTACTATGTGTCTTTTAACGGGAGAGTTTAGTCCGTTAACATTTAGGGAGATTATTGACAGAGAGGGGTGTTGTCTAGTTGCGTTTTGTAGGGTGGCAGTTGTTACAATCGAGGGTTTAGATTGTTTAGTTCATCTCTGAGGAGGTCATTTAGGATCAGTTTTGTTTGCACAAATAATGAGAGTTCATTTTTTTTTGAGAATGTGTTTAGGCTACCATCCCATCAGAATGACAGTTTTTCTGGGTATTGTACCCTAGGCTGGAAATTTCTTTCAGTTGTTTAAATATTTTGTTCCACTGTCTTCTTGCTTGAATTGTTTCCAATGAGAGATCTGGTTTGATTCTTATGTCCCTTCCTTTGTACTTGAGGTTCTTATTTTTCCTTTAAGGAATTCACCTTTCTCTTTTTTTGCCATTTGGATTACTATATGTCTTGGTGTAGGTTTATTAGGGTCTATTTTATTAGGGACTCTTTTCACTTCCTGGATTTACAGGGAGTCCTCTTTCCAAAGTGTGGGGACGTTTTCTACTATTATTTCCCTATACTTGTTCTTCCTCTTTCACTGTTTCCTCCCCTTTTGTTATACGTAAAATTCTTTTTTTTCCAAAGGAATTCAGACTTCAACTCAAAAATTAGTATTTATTAGTTATCTATTTGAAGTATTTATTATCTGCAATAGTGACTTATTTCTAAACTGAACCACATTTTTATTTTCCAATCCAATATATACATTACTGTCAGAACCCAGTTTATTCTTACCAAGATTTCTCCATCATATCTAGCTAGTGGTTTTTCAACCTTCTTTTTTTAATTTTATATATATATATTTTATTTAAACACCTTGATTACATACATGATTGTGTTTGGGTTTCAGTCATGTAAAGAACACCACCCATCACCAGTACAACGTTCCCATCACCAATGTCCCAAATCTCCCTCCTCCCCAACCGACCCCCGCCTGTACTCTAAACAGGCTTTCCATTTCCCTCTTACATTCTCATTATTAGGACAGTTCAAAACGTAGTTATTTCTCTAAATAAACTCATCCCTGTTTGCGGTGAGCTTCATGAGGTGAGCTGGAACTTCCAGCTTTTTTCTCTTTTGTGCCTGAAAATTATTATTGCAAGAATGTCTTTCATTTTTCTTAAAACCCATAGATGAGTGAGACCATTCTGCGTTTTCTCTCTCTCTGACTTATTTCACTCAGCATAATAGATTCCTTGTACATCCATGTATAGGAAAATTTCATGACTTCATCTCTCCTGACAGCTGCATAATATTCCATTATATATATGTACCACAGTTTCTTTAGCCATTAGTCTGTTGAAGGGCATCTTGGTTGTTTCCAGAGTCTTGCTATGGTAAATAGTGCTGCTATGAATGTAGGTGTAAGGAAGGGGTTTTTGTATTGTATTTTTGTATTCCTAGTGTGTATTCCTATGAGTGGTATAGCTGGATCGTATGAGAGCTCAATTTCCAATTTTTGGAGGAATCTCCATATCGCTTTCCATAAAGGTTGAACTAGGTGGCATTCCCACCAGCAGCGGATAAGAGTTCCGTTCTGTTACACCCCACTCAGGTAGGGCATGCATCAGAAGTGTTTTTTGACCTTCTTAGGTGTAGTGCAGTCCTGAAAAAGAATTATTTGCCAAAAAGGCCCGCTTAGAGTAGTCAAATCAGTTGACCCTTTGCGTGGATTGTTTGGCTATAATTCTAAACGTGGCTGTAACTATCTCTCTCTTTATTTTTGACCATTATTAGAACTCAGGCCTCAGTATTTCTAACAAAGAAAATACAGTTGCAAAAGCCCGCCAAAAGTCTCCTGCTGAGAGCACTTGTGATCTCTCTTTCTCCACCCATTTCCTTAAAGGTATCTGGTTTCCTTTTACCTGTCTCTTCACATGCTAATTTTAGCTCTGATCTCATTGGTTTATCCCCTTTTCCTTTCTCCCTGGCTATGCCCCAAATATCAGTATATTTAAGGCCCAATAAAACCTCTGGCCGCTCTCTCTGACCTCTTGTTTTTATCATGTAATTCTGTGTGGTCTCATTAATTTCATATTTCAAATTCATATTTCATATTCGCCTCTTCGTGCTCTTGCTTGATTCCCAGTGGGAAAAAGAACCCACTAAGGTTTGCTTAGGGACTTTTTATCTCATTAGGATAAAAGGTCCGCAGCAAATGGCACTCAACGTTTGGAGGCTTTCGGAGTCAAGCAAGCTGTCTCTTTTTTCTATCCTTTTTTTTTTTTCCTATTTCTCTCTTAATAGGTGCACGAAGAAGAAACTCGTTGGAGTGCCTAGGACTCCCTGGACAGCACCAGGATAAAGACGAGTAAGTAACAGTATTTTCATATTAATTTAAGGTACAAGTTTACAATTTAACAACAATTGCAATATTTTTGTTCAGGTCGCTAGGTAACATTTAGTCACTGTTTTTTTCAGGTTGCAGGATGGACCAATACATTCCAGAACTTACTAATGCCCATCAGTCACTAATCTCTTCTTCTATAGGTACAAAAATTTGTAATCTTACAGGTGATAGATCAAAATGTGAATCTGTGACTCAAATGGCAAAATTAGAAAGTCAGGAGCCTTTTGAGACTATCAATTCTGTAAAAGGATATAAAAATTGGCCTAATTGTGAATCAGACTTAGAACCGGAGAAAAAAGCTTTTAAAAATGAATCAAAATTGGCTTTGGCTGCTGATTCTCCTGTGCAAAAATTTAAAAATTTTTTAGAACTAAACAGTCCGTATGCTGCATCTTCTCATGCTACTGAGTCCTGTTTTCCTGTAATGTTTGAGAAATATGAGAATGCCTCTGGGCAACCTTTAACATCTTTAAAAATTCAGGATAAAAGTATACTAGGCCACATGGATACCGGTGCAGACTTTTCCTCCATCGCTGGAAAGGACTGGCCCCACTCTTGGGCGGTGGAACATGTTCCATTCCCTTTGAGGGGTCTAGGATTGCCTAAAAATGTTCTAAAAAGTGCTGCTATCCTAACTTGGAATAATGGTGTAAGCAAAAGAAATTTCCAACCCTATATTTTACCTCACTTATCGTATACTACATGGGGAAGAGATGTGCTTAAAACTGTGTCTAAAAATCACGATTAATAACATTTTTGCATATTTAATGTGTAAAACTTTTCTATAAATCTCTACTCAAATGTTTTCTTTAAAAAATAATAAATATGTGTGTATCAGTAAAAGTTGCAGGTCATATCTAATGCAACAAAAGTAGGAATTTGCCAACTAGGAATTTATAGAGGTGAACAAATGCACTTAATTTTTTTCTATTTCTCTACAAAAAAACTGCCTTTTAACTAAGAGTCGATTCTTCTATTTTCTTCTAAAAAGGCCTTCTTTTCCTGAAAAATTTTTTTCCTAATAATAGCCAGCAAAGATCTGGCAGGGATAATTTGGAGACGTCCAAAAATTTCCCACAATTTTTCTCATCTTATCTTTTATCTGCAACTCATCTTTATATTGTTTGTCAATTTATGTGCTGTTGTGAATTTAAAAGTTTGTCTGAGTGTACATTGAGATTGTGTGTTTGAAATCGTGTGTCTGAAACAGTGAGTGGCTTTTTAATATAACTGAATATATTACGAATGTGCAATTTTGAAAAAACAGCCTTTTCCTAGGTCAAACCTCGCCTCAGAGAAAAGCAAAGAAAAAAAATGTGTTTGCGCTTTGAATCCAAGCTGCTTCTAGGTTCCCTGAGGGGGAAGGGATCCCCCCCCACCCCGCCATGGAGCCCTTTGGTCAACAGAATAAGGTCTGGATTTCTCAAGGTTTCCAAATTTCTCTTTCTAAAAAGTTTTTAATAAATCAAAATAGTCTAATAATGTTGCAGTTAATTAAGATTTAACCATTTTTAAATAATATTGCTAATTTCGTGTATGCATAATATTTTTTACAACTTAAATTAAAAAAATTTTTTTCTTGGTCACATAATTTTATTAATGTGTGATATTATCATTGGTCAAAATAATATTAGAACTGGTATCTAATTGTGTTAATTCTTTATTGTTATCCTAAATAATGATACGTCTAAAAACTAATTTTTAATTGTCTTTGATAAACATCTAGCATTTTATTTACCTATATCTTTTATAAATAACGGCAATTTTCATTATTTCCATCTTTAAGCCTTAATATAAGTTTTCAAATGTTAATTTAATGGCTGGCATATACCACCTGTCAGCACTGGTCTTAATCTAGTTGAGGTTTAATTCACCTTCAAAGAATGCCCTCAAATTTTCAACAAATTTTAGTACTTTATTTGGTAATAGGGGACTTATCCCCAAAACTCTAAAACTTTAATTCTAGTAGTTAATGGCATTAAAGCTAATTAATTAATGAGGCCATTTAATTTGTCAGTCTATTAGTGCCAAATTATTTTCAAAAAATTAATCTAATGCTTTATATAGTAAAATTCTAATAATTAAGCATGTTTTCAACCTCATGTTACAAGTGCTCATAAAATCGGAGCTACATAACTTATTGTAACTTAAATTACTAATTGCAATTTTAAAATTTACTTGTTGCTCTGTGCTTTCAGCCTCTTAAAATCTTCCAATTTATCTTTTGTTTATACTCAATGGCTACCTTAATTTGCATATGTATAAACAGGAATGCCTTCTTTGCAGTCCACATTTGCAGACAGCCTTCAGTGGCTGCCCCCAAAAAGAAAGATTTTCTCCAATCTTACAAATATATATGTTTAAAAATATAATTTTAATTTCAGCTATCTAAAACTAAGATTTCTAGTTAACATGTATTTGGCAACTACTTCCTGTTTTTATATGTTTTATATGCATTTTTAAAAAAACATCAATTTTTACGTCTTGCTTGCTACATAACTTTTCATTTACATAACTAAAAATATATTTCCCTCTTTTTATTCTTTCCATAATTTTTCTATAAATTTGTTCTCTTTTATTTCAATATGTATACAATATAATCAGGTCAATTATGTGGTTTTCTTAACAAACATTTTCTCTTTTTTAAGTATAGAATCATTACTTTATAATCCTATTGCTATTATGTTAAAAGTTTTGCTTCTTTTATTTTCCTTATATTTCTAGCCTCTAAATATACCTACCACCACTACCTTATTTACTTGCTTATACAATGCATTTAAATATTATAACCATACATAATTTACCTTGCTTTATAACCAGTCTGTACTAATTAATATTGTAATTGCTTTTACTTAATTTTTGTATTTTCATTGCAAATTAACTTCTATCTTCCCAAAGAAACAAGAACACGTGCAACTCTATGGCAATATTAGAGTTTTGAATCTGATCTGCTCAAATCCCACTAATCAATTTGATTTTTTCCAGGAATTAAAACTGAAAAAATCTTACCAGTCAATTGCATTCCCTTGCAATCAAAGTAACAAAAATCTTTCCTTCTTCTTTTCTTATAGGCAAAAAATACACCTCCTTTACCATCCTAAAAACAAATAATGCAGTTCCTCTGCCCCCACCTTCTTCTCCTAACAACCTTTGTTTTATAGAACTTCTACAACATAAAATCCAGAAGGGAAGCATATAGCTCTCCCTAAACATAATTAAAAGCTATTTAATTTCACTACAGGTCTAAAAAGTTTTCTCTGGAACCCAGTCAAAAGTAAAAAATTACCATACCCCTACTAATTTTTCACTTAAGTTTTCCAGTTTCTTCAGAAAAAATCCACAGAAACTACTGACGCTGAACACTGTCTGCTTGAGAAATCAGCCTCCCTCTGCAGAAACTGACAGGCTCGGAGACAAAAACCCCCTGCCGACTTCACCTCTTCAACTCCCTGCTGACTTCAGCTGCAATTTCAACCCACAGTCCTATAACTTCTACGGAAATGCCATCACTGCGACCCCTGAAGACTGCCTGGAAACAGATGACGTCACACCCGCAGATTAATAAAACTGAACTTAAAAACTCTTAAAAATTTAAAAACTACACTTACAAACTCTCAAACAAAATACCACCTTTTATTCTTCTGAGTATATGTTTCCTGTTTAGCCTTCCTTCTTGAAAGCAGCAACAAAACATACTTTTATTATCATTGTAATTTGTAACAAATTTTTTGTTTATGTGCTTATGGTTATAATCAGCAAACCAGCAATTCCCCTTCCAACTATTTCCCAGCAAAATTTGTTCATATATGCCATGTTTTTCCTACTGCTTAAATTCTCCTCTAATTTCCAAATTTTCTATGCTTTTTCTCTAATTCTAACTTTTCTTAATAATGTAGTATTACTCAATTTTTTTCTCCTTACAATTCTCTCACTTATAGTACCTTACTTATTTGTTTTTTATTCCTCAGTGCCAGTATACATTGTCAATTTTTATATTGTTACAGTAACCAGCCTATATTTTAATTTTCATAAGATAGTATATAATTTATACCCTATTTAGCTAAGTGTATCATAGCTCCTAATCCCACCTTGCTAGGATCAAATTAATACTTCTGGTTCTTTTGATACTGTCTATTTCTTTTCTTTCTAATTGGACTTATAGCCAAAAAAAATAGCATACGTAAGGCATTTGCCTTGCATGCAAAACAGTAATTCGGACTCCTATTTGGTCCCCTAAACGTGATAAAGGTTATTCTGAGCTCACAGCCAAAAAAAGCCTGAAATTGCCAGGGGTCACCATGTAAAAAAAAAATTAAAAATAAAAACGGTGAATTGTTACACCCCACTCAAGTAGGGCACACATTAGAAGTGTTTTTTAACCTTCTTAGGTTATTTCATATTCGCCTCTTCGTGCTCGCGCTTGATTCCCAGTGAGGAAAAGAACCCACTAAGGTTTGCTTAGGGACTTTTTAATCTAATTAGGATAAAAGGTCAAAATCACCTTTCTCTCCACATCCCCGCCAACACTGTTTATTCTCATTCTTTGTGATGTGTGCCATTCTCTGTGGTGTGAGGTGGTATCTCATCGTTGTTTTGATTTGCATCTCCCTGATGATTAGTGATGTGGAGCATTTTTTCATGTGTCTTTTGGACATTTGTATTTCTTCTTTGTCAAAGTGTCTGTCCATTGCTTCTCCCCATTTTTTGATGGGATTAGATGTGTTTTTCTTGTAAAGTTCTGTCAGTGCCTTGTATATTTTGGAGATTAGCCCCTTGTCTGATGGGTATTGGGTGAATAGTTTCTCCCACTCAGTGGGTGGCTCTTGTATCCTGGGCACTATTTCCTTTGAGGTGCAGAAGCTTCTCAGCTTAATATATTCCCATCTGTTAATCTCAGCTTTCACTTGCTTGGAGAATGCAGTTTCCTCCTTGAATATGCCTGTAGTCTCAATGTCCTGGAGTGATTTTCCTATGTGTTGTTCAATATATCTTATGGTTTTGGGTCTGATATCGAGGTCTTTAATCCATTTGGATTTTACCTTCGAACATGATGTTAGCTGGGGGTCTAGGTTCAATTTTTTGCAAGTGACTAGCCAGTTGTGCCAAAACCACTTGTTGAAGAGGCTTTCCCTGCTCCATTTAGGGTTTACTGCTCCTTTATATAAAATTAGGTGATTGTATGTCTGGGGAACATTTTCTGAGTATTCAAGCCTATTCCACTGATCTGAGGGCCTGTTCTTATTCCAATACCATGCTGTTTTGATAACTATTGCTTTGTAGTAAAGTTTAAAGTTGGGGAAAGTAATTCCTCCCATACTCTTTTTCGCAATGATTACTTTAGCTATTCTAGGGTGTTTATTATTCCAAACGAATTTCAAAAGTGCTTGATCCACTTCTTTGAAGAACATCATGGGTATCTTTAAGAGGGATCACATTAAATCTGTATAATGCCTTGGGGAGTATTGCCATTTTGATGATGTTAATACTGCCAACCCATGAGCAGGGTATGTATTTCCATTTCCGCGTGTCCTCTCTTATTTCTTGGAGCATAGTTTTATAGTTTTCTTTCTATAGGTCCTTCACATTTTTAGTCAAGTTGATTCCAAGATATTTGAGCTTGCATGGCACTATTGTGAATGGTATTTTTTTAATGTCCATTTCTTCCTTATTACTATTGGTGTATAGAAAGGCCATTGATTTTTGTGTGTTTATTTTGAAGCCTGCCACCTCGCTATATGAGTCTATTGTTTCTAGACATGTTTTGGTAGAGTGTTTAGGGTTTTATAAGTAGAGTATCATGTCATATGCAAATAGTGAGAGCTTGACTTGTCCTTTTCTATCTGGATTCCCTTGATATCTTCTTTTGCCTAATCGCTATAGCGAGTACATCCAGTGCTATGTTGAATAGGAGTGGTGAGAGTGGAGAGCCTTGTCTTGTGCCAGAATTTAGAGGGAAGGCTATTAGTTTTTCTCCATTGAGGATAATATTTGCCACTGGCTTGTGGTAGATGGCCTTAACTATTTTGAGAAAGGTTCATTCCATTCCCATCTTGCTGAGAGTTTTGATCAAGAATGGGTGTTGGACATTATCAAATGCTTTCTCTGCATCTCCTGATATGATCATGTGGTTTTTATTTTTCTTGTTATTGATGTTTCTTCGTAATGAGGTATTGAATCCTATTTGCCAGATTTTGTTGAGGATCTTTGCATCTGCATTCATCAGCGATATTGGTCTGTAATTTTCTTTTTTCGTAGCATCTCTGTCTGGTTTAGGTATCAAAGTGATGTTGGCTTCATAAAAGCTATTTGAAAGTGTTTCCGTTTGTTCAATTTCATGAAAGAGTCTTGCCAGGATTGGTAGTAGTTCCTCTTGGAAAGTTTGAAAGAATTCATTAGTGAATCCATCTGGACCTGGGCTTTTGTTTTTGGGCAGATATTTGATTACCATTTTGATTTCATCAATGGTGATGGGGGTGTTTAGATATGCTACATCCTCTTCCTTCTATCGTGGAAGATTATAAGAGTCCAAGAATTTATCCATTTCTTCCAGGTTCTCACTTTTAGTGGAGTAGAGTTTCTCAAAGTAGTTTCTGATTACCCTTTGAATCTCTGTCATATCAGTAGTGATCTCTCCTTTTTCATTCCTAATATGAGTTGTCAAGTTTCTCTCTCTTTTTTTTGTTTTGCCAGTGGTCTATCAATCTTGTTTATTTTTTCAAAGAACCAACTTCTGCTTTCGCTGATCTTTTAGATTGTTTTTTGGGTTTCCACTTCGTTGATTTCTGCTCTCAGATTTGTTATTTCCTTCTGTCTCCCTATATTTGGGTCCTTTTGTTGAGCACTTCCTAGTTCTATTAGCTGTGTCATTAAGCTACTCAGGTAAGCTCCTTTTTCCTTCCTGATGTGTGCTTGCAAAGCTATAAATTTTCCTCTTAGTACTGCTTTTGCTGTGTCCATAAGTTCTGATAGTTTGTGGCTTTTTTGTCATTTGTTTCCAGGAACCTTTTGATTTCCTTCTTGATTTCATCTCGGACCCACTGGTTATTCAGTATGAAGCTGTTTAACTTCCAGGTGTTGAAGTTTTTCTTCTGTGTCATTTGGAATTCAAAAATAATTTCAGAGCCTTGTGCTCAGCGAAGGTAGTCTGCAAAATTTCTATCCTCTTGATATTATGGAGGTATGTTTTATGTGCCAGCATGTAGTCTATCATGGAGAATGTCCCATGTACATTGGAGAAGAATGTGTATCCAGGTTCCTGGGATGGAGTGTCCTATATATATCCACTAGGCCTCTTTCTTGCATTTCTCTTTTCAGGTCTAGTATATTCTTGTTGGGTTTCAGTCTGGTTGACCTATCCAGTGTTGACAATTGATAATTGAGGTCCCCCACAATTATTATGTTGTTATTGATATCCTTCTTCAGATTTGTCAACAGTTGTAGTAAATATTTTGCTGGCCCATCATTCTGTGCATATATGTTTAGGAGAGTGATTTCTTCCTGCTCTACATACACCTTGATTAATATAAAATGTCCATCTTTGTCCCTTACAACCTTCCTGAGTATAATGTTTGCATTTTCTGATATTAGTATGGCCACTCCAGCTTTCTTATGGGTGTTATTTGTTTGGATAATTTTTCTCCAGCCTTTTATTTTGAGTCTATATTTGTTCTGACTATTCAGGTGTGTTTCTCGTAGGCAGTAGAAGGTTTGATTGAGTTTTTTGATCCATTTAGCCACTCTATGTCTTTTAACTGGTGCATTTAGTCCATTGATGTTGAGAGAAAGAATTGTCCTGGGATTTAATGCCATCTTTATATCGAAATTTGGAGTGTCTTTTGATTAGTCTTGTTTTAAATGAGGTCTTTCAGTTTTTCTCATAAGACTGGTTTTGAGTCTGTAAAGTTTCTGAGTTGCTTTTTTCTGTGAAACCATGTATTCTTCCATCCAACCGGAAAGTGAGTTTTGCTGGGTACAGAATTCTAGGTGAAGCATTCATTGAATTCAATCTTGTCACAATATCCCACCACTGCTTTCTGGTATTAAGTATTTCTGGTGACAGGTCTGCTGTAAATCTCAAGGATGCTTGCTTGCACATAATTTTCCCTTTTGATCTAGCTGTTTTCAGAATTCTCTCTCTATGTGTGGGATTCGTCATTGTGACTAGGATGTGTCTTGGGATATTTTTTCTGGGGTCTCTTTTGGTTGGTACTCTTCGAGCATGCAGGTTATGATCACATATATTCTTTAGCTCTGGATGGTTCTCTTTAGTGATATTCTTGACCGTTGATTCTTTCTGTACATTTTCTTCCTGGGTCTCTGGGGCTCCAATGATTCTTAATTTGTTTTTGTTGATTTTATCATAGACTTCTATTTTCATCTGTTCCCATTCTTTGACTAATTTTTCCATTGTCTGTTCATTTGCTTTAAGTGTTTTTTCCAATCTCTCCTGCTGTATGGAATTATTATTTATCTCATCTTCCACAGCAGGAAGTCTATTCTCAGCTTCTGATACCCTGTCCCAGAGCTTATCCATTTTTTCATTCACTTCGTTTACTGAGTTTTTCAGGCCTGTTAGTTGACATGTTTTTTTCAGTTTGGAGTTTTGTGATTTCTGTCTTGATATTTTCTTGGTTCTTATTAGTGTTCTGTTCAACTCGATCCATGGTTTCTTTGAGTTTGTTGAGCATCTTCCATATTGCTAGTCTAAAATCCTTATGTGAGAGGTTGATTAGTTGGTTGGTCATTATCTGTTCCTCAGAATTGTCATCTTCATTCTCTATGTATGATGCTGGCCTGCGTTGTTTCCCCATTGTCACACTTGTATTGTGGGTTTTTCTACGTATTGTGGTGGTAATCATTGGCTAAATGTTGCAGGCAGCACACTCCTCTGGCTCCGCCCTTTCTGGATGTGTCGACTTGCCTCCAAGGGAGGGGAGTCCTCCATGGATGAATTCTCACACAGGATCAAATCTTAGACCCAAGCATGCAGCAGAGAAGACAGTCCGGAGAGAAATGCTGGGCTTCATTGACCCAGCACAGTTCTTAGTGTGATTTTTTCTTCTTGTTGTGATGGTGTTCTTTTCTTAGAAAGAGCGCATAGGCGTGTAGCAAAGCGGAGCTAAGTGCTCTGTTGGAGCCTCTTTTTGGCCTACTCCCAAGAGGCTCACAGAACAGGATAGTAGACAGACACACAAGCAGCACTCACCTACAATTCTTATATTATTTCTTCTGTCTTTGTTCAATAAGTACTGGACTTTTCCTTTCGGTTCTTTGCCCTTTCATTCCTTGTTGGTTTCCTGGTCATTTTTGGTTCACAGTTTTTCTTTGAGTGCTTCTATGTGTTTCTCCAACTCTGTGATTCTGCTCATATGGCTTTTTACGGTGTCTGTTAATTTCTTGAATTCCTTTTGCATGGAGTCTCTCATATTCTGTATCAGATTTTCTTTAATTTGGCTAAATTGTTCTTCCATGGGTTTCTTGTACTTGGTGGCTAGCGATTCTTTCATTTCCGTTGTCATGACTTGCATTTCCTTTCTCATAGCTGGTTTTAAATCTTTGTCTATTGGATCTGTGCATTTTGGTGGACTTGGGAACTTAGTAGGAGTTCTCTCTGTATCTCCAGCTGTTAGGGTCCTCCTCAGTCTGCCCATGTTTTTTTTTGCATTTATTAGTGTGGCTTAAAGAGCAGTGCCTTCCGATTTCAGCCTGCTTTTACTCCCTGAGATGTGGGGCTGGGTCTCTTCTCTGGATTGCAGCTCTGGGTGGGACTGTTAGGTGGGCTGGCTGAGGTTTGGCATCTCGCCGCCCTCTATTGGGAGCCTGGTAAGTTGTTCCCCCTCTTCCTGCCACAATGTTTGAGGGTTCGGTTGAGCCTTGATTTTTTGCCCTCCTCTACCTGGAAGTCAGCTAAGCTCCGCCTCCTCTAGGCCTCTGCTGGAAAGCCCTCTTGACTGTAGATCCTAGCCTGCCCCAGCGGGGTGGGGGGGCTCAACAATCTCAGAGACGCAATTGGTGGAGGGGCGGAGGTGGCGGATTGTCCCCTACCTTTTGCCACCCTGGGAAACCTCACAGCCACAGACAAGGAGGGGTGGAGGCAGCGGGAGTTCCCCTATCCTGTGTGGACGTGGATGGAGGAGGGGCGGTGGCGCCAGAAGTTTCCCTACCTCTGTGGCCCTGGGAAACCTCACAGACGCGGGTGGGGTTTGCGGGGGCATTGAAATTTCCCCTACCTTCTGTGGCTACGGGAAACTTACAGACGCAAGCAGGGGAGGGGCGGAGGCAGCGGAAGTTCCCCTACCTCTTGTGGCCCTGGGAAACCTCACAGACGCAGGCGGGAGAGGGGCATAGGCAGCGGGATTTTCCCTACTTTGTGTGGCCCTGGGAAACCTCACAGATGCGGGCGGGGAAGGGCGGAGTGAATGCCAACATTTCTAGCAGTGATTTTGTTTGCAAGACAAGGTCAAGACAACCAAAAATATCAGTAAATTATGGTTTGAAACTCAAATTCTAATAGGATAATACTAAGCTCAGAAATTTCTTTTTTTGTTTTTCTGGATGTAATTTAAGCTCCAAAGCACTTCAAATAACCTGGCATCTGCATTAGATAGAAAGATGATAGATACAGAGATACATAGAGATAAACAACTAGGAACCAAGAACTCATGCTAGTTTTTGCTGAGATGTGTAATCTTAATTTTTATCAATGCATATTTATTAACCTTATGGCTTAAAATATCATATCCTTTTTACTATGCGATTCCTAGTTTATTATAGATAAGTGTGTCATCATTTTGCTGTCATTCTAAGATTTGCTGAGTCTTGACACCACAAGTAGTCATTTTTATGTTTTCTCTGAAGATATCAACACACCCTTCATTACTAAATAAAGATACATGCATTCACCACCTTTAGAGTTCACATTCCAGAATAGCTTTGGGAATTCTTTACAGGCCTTTATTTTACTCTTTGAGTATCAGTAATCTTGTGTATATTTGTCTTTGTTTTGATGTCACAACCAGCTGTGCAGTATATACTACTGGCTTTGTGTTCAGGAGTGAGCTCTGGTGGATGCCTATATGTGGTGCCAAAGTTCAAAACAGGGTTCATCAGCGTTCAAGTACTTTATTATGTATACAAACCTTTTATTATATTTCTATCATATAACAAACCTACATATTCTATATTTCTATCGAATACAAAACCTATATATAGCCCTACAACATCACAATGGGCTAATTAATTCTTACTAAAATGTAACTTTCTTTTTTTCTTTGTTTGTCCTCCAATTCACAATACAAACCAGGCAAAATGCCAGGATTGAGGTGAATATGGGGTGTATTTACTGTACCTCCTCTTTCTATACAATCAGTGTAAAGAACACAGCCTGTGGTAAGAATTGGGAGGCCTTATCTTATCTTATCTTTTCTTTTTTTTTGATTTTTTAATATATAATCCTTTGTAACTTTCTTGGTCAATTCTACTAGATGTTTTTGCTTTCCATTAAAGCAAAGCAATGAATTACTTATCTATTCAGCAGTGAAAAATGTGCTTTCACATTCTCACACATGCTTTTGAGTTAAATATACATGACTTAAACTCTTGAACCAGGTTTTTACAAGACTGACTTTACTGGAGTGTGAGATTTTCATCACCCTCATATGTTCTGTGAATTAAAAAACCTCAGTTAGTTCATTCATTTTCACCTGAGTTATTCCTTCTCTGACTCAATGAATATTACTGACCCAGCACTCCATCAAATGGAGGGCTATGGATTGTCAAAAATAAATGGAGAAAGGAAAGGCTTGGATATGTTTAAAATGCTGTTTTCTACTTTGAAAGAAAGTCTTATTCCTATGAAGGTAATCTGATTCCTGTTTCCATTTTTTCTTATAACAATATCATCCTTCCTTGGGGGTAGGGTACCCTAGTGTATGTTACTATGCACCCTCACTGATTTATGTACTCTATTGCCTGACCAAAAAGCAACATGCTTCTTTTCTCATCCATAATTTCCCATTACATATCATACCCCCTGTCAGAGTATATGCACTGTCTAAATGTAACCTAAACCCTGGGCTTGGGACTCAGCTTTGGCTGGTACCATGACTGAATAATTTTTTTTGTTTTTCTTGTTACTCTCAATGAGTGTCTTTGACTCTTCCCTCTTCCATTTGCTGAGCTATTCTGAAATACAGAATACCTGTTATGAACCATTGTAATTAATTGGATGATTGGCCACAAGACAGCATTTTATTAAAATAGGTCTGCTTATGTTTAAAATATATTTGTATGATCTGTGGAAATAGTTCAAAAGACAGGAGCACATTTCTGGAACAAAAATGGCCTCTGGTTAGATCCCAGTCCCAGATGACCTCCTGAGTATCATTATAACCCTGGTCCTTAGCATTGCTGAAAGTTCTTCCAAAAAAAAAATCAATTACATTCTTGTAAGACAAGAAAAGCTCTGACTTAGCTGAGACTGCAGTGCTACTTAGCAAGATTTTTTTAGTTTTTCAGTTTTTAGTTGCTTTAAATTTCAAACCTTAATAAAAGAAATAAAATAATAGCTTCCATATAGGTCAATGCCAGGGGTTTGTTTTAGTATCAACAACAAAGCATTTTCAAAATGCACCTGACTTTACAGCAGTAAGTAGGTAGGCCTGGGTTATGTAGGTTTTATGTCTTTGTGTTTGGAAATATTCTCCATAGATAATTTTTATGCTTTGTAGTATAAACTCTGGAGATCATGTGTAATGTACATTTAATATGCTTCAAATACTACCTTCCATGGGAAACCTTACAGCAGTCTTTTTATGTTCTTTTCCAGCTCTCAAAGATGACTATGAGGCAACTGATGCAAGTAATAAAATAACTCTAATGTACGCAGAGCTTGGAGCAGTGGTTTGAACACTTCTGTATTCTTCATGATCATCCATAGTACTTGCTAAAATGTGATTCTCAGTTGCCACTCCCAAATTATATGAGCTGCTTTTTTAACACTTATTGAGTAGTTAATAAATGTGCATATTAGAACTTAATCTAAATCCTGGAAATACTATAAACTGAAATTGTCTTTAGGATCCTACTTAAGCCTGAACCAATATAAACCATTTGTTTTTTTCTGTTATTTTTCTTCCAAAAATATAAGAGATGTGTATGGGGGAGCTGAAGAGATAGCACAGTGGTAGGGCATTTGCCTTGCAAGTGGCCAACCCAGGAATGACCGAGGTTCAATTCCCGGCATCCCAAATGGTCCACCAAATTTGCCAGGAGAGATTTCTGAGCCTAGAGTCAGGACTAACCCCTGAGAACTACCGGATGTGGCAAAAAAAAAAAAAAAAAAAAAGAAAAGAAAAAAAAAGAAATTTTTATGGTCAAGTGGCTTTGAATAATAAGATTTATCCTCTTTTATATATTTTGAAAGACCTCATAAATATACACTACTTCTGAGCTCCAGCCCCAAGCCTCTACATAAATACTAGCCTCCAGTAGCTGAATCTTCCTACTTGGAAACCAATATGTCTCTAGCCTCTTGGAATTGCCTTTAAAACAGAACCTCCATGAGTAGGACTTGAGCGTTTTGTCTATACGGGGATTCAGCAGGATGGCCCATAAGTTATTTCCCAAATTATTTCTGAGGAAGCTCATGGAAATGCTACCATCCATTCATACCTATAAAATGAGCTGTGATGTTTATGAAGTGTTAAGTTTTAATGTACAGAATTTGCTGACTGACAGACACCTATTTGGTGAACAAAGAATTCCTGCCAAGTCCAATCTGCCACTGCATAATTTTCAGGGAATACAGATGACAAGATTATTTGGATCTTAAAAGCTTTGATTACCCAGTGAATTTGTTTACAATTTAATTACCTTGCAGGTAAAACAGGGGACAGATGTATCACTCTGTCCGGCAGCAGGGTGAACCTAGGTATTTGCCAAAACCTTCGTTCTTTGGCATTTGCTGGAATCTCAGAAAATAAAGATAAAGGTATCAGAATTGTGTAGTGGCTTAGACTGCCAGATGAAGCAGGTGTGAACAGTAGGAAAAATGTCCCTATGAAAATAATTATTAGGGCCTTCTCCTTACACATTGCCAATGGAAGGAAAATGAGGCTGGGGGAGATATAATAAGAGAAACAAAGCTGAAGAATTGGAAGATGAAATTGCACAATCATGGCAAGACACTAAGAAAATCCTATTTTATCCAAAAGCAGTCTCCCTCCTGATTTTCTCTGCTGTCAGCCTTAGAACTAGAGAACTTAAGCTAGTTTAGGAGCCAGGAAGCATAAGAGAAGAGAAACCTGAATTGCATTGAAAGAAAACAAAACCAAAAACTTCTAGAGAAAATCTTGTCCTTCCTGTGACTGGTTCCATTCTCTGACAGTTTTGTAACTCTTTTCTTTTTCCATTTTTAATTTGGGGCACATCCAACTGTGCTCCAGGGCTTCCTCCTGGTTTTGTACTCAGGAGTCATTCCTGGTTGTGCTCAGGATATTAAACTGGAGTGGACTTCATGCAAGGCAATCACCTAAAATCCTGAACTAGCTCTCTGGCTCTAATGGTTCTTTTTCAAAATTTCTTCTAATTCCATGCAGAAACTATTTGAAAGCACATATGATATAAATATTTTGACAGTTTTAGCATGACACAAAAAGTTTCAGTGTATTTCTTATACCTTTAGTAAACAACTTAATATAGTGAATGAAATATATTTTTAAATTGGAAAGGAATATTGAGGCAAAAATAACAGAGTTTAATGCCTATTATGTAATAACTGTCACACTTCCAAAACTTTGCCCTAGTTGTTTTCTTCCCACCTTCATTTCTTTCTTTTTCTCTCTTTCTTTTATTTGCCACTTTTTCCCCTGACAGTTTTCACTCCCCTTTTTTGTTTGTTTTCCTTTTATTTTTTCCTGTTTGTGCTTGGGTCACACTGGGTAGTATCAGGGGTTACTCCTAACTCTTCACAATCAGGAATTACTTCTGGAAATGCTCAGGGGATCATATGGGATGTTGGAAAGTGAACCTGGGTTGGCTGCCTGCAAGGCAAGTGCCTTATTGGATGTACTATCTTTTACACCTGTTCTCACACCCTTCTGAAAGTAATAGAAAAGAAAGTGGAAGGGAATGGAAGACATTTCCAACAGCTGAAAATAAAATTGAATGATGTAATTGAAATATATTAATCATGCTTCTGCTTCTGTGAATCATGCTTCTGCTCACGGGATTTGTTTAAAGTTTAACTAGAGCCCCAAAGCCTGAGCAAAGGGCAGAACCTAGGCAGCTAAGAATGTCTTAATCTTGGGGCCGGGAAGGTGGCGCTCGAGGTAAGGTCTGCCTTGCAAACGCTAGCGTAGGACGAACCGCGGGTCAATCCCCCCGGCATCCCATATGCCCCCCCCAAGCCAGGGGCTATTTCTGAGTGAATAGCCAGAAGTAACCCCTGAGTGTCAAACGGGTGTGGCCCAAAACAAACAAACAAACAAACAAACAAAAGAATGTCTTACTCTTGCCATATATTAACTAGGCATTGTCTTAGATACACTTTGAGACAAACATAAAAAATAGATGAAGGGGCAATTAGCTGACATACATGAAATTCAGGTGATATAAGAAAAGATGCTTGTGGTTAAAGTTTGAAGAAATTAAAGTTTCAAAATTGCTGCTTGGTGATTTATTGAATTATGTATGTGATGTTTCAGAATCCCTATAAAGGTTTTAAGTAACTGGCACTCAGTCTCCGCAAATTAGCCTACATCACATAGAGACTGTTGGACTCCTGAAGTGCCCAGATATTAATAAAATCCCAATGGTACTGGCATCATCAATTGGCAGTCTCTATCTCTCTGGGTTTTGAGGTGATGGGCAACCCTTCAGTTTCTCTGACTCTAAAACAACTAACTTTATTAAGATATAAGCAGAGCTGGAATAAAGATATATTTTTAACTCAAGCCGAGTCTCATTTAACAGTTTCTGTCATACTCTTCCTAGTTTAGATTTATGTATGATCAAGGAGAACCTCCTTGTCACCAATTCAAAGACAGGAGCCTAATTACTTTCTCCCCCATGAACTTATATATAAAGAAATTGGTGACACTTCACACCCTGCTATAGCTCAGAAACAGGAAATGGTTGCCATGTGGTCATTAAAAAGACAGGCTTAAGTGGCTGGAAACAAATTTTGTTAATAAGTATGTGTCACATAATGCATGTGAATTATCAACAAAATAAGCATTTTTCTAAAATGGATGGGTCAGAATTTCAATTACTATCTTCGGTTTGTCACACTTGAGCTTTATCTGTACAATACCCAAATTGAAATGTAAATATTGAGAAAATCTGTCAGTTTGTATTTGTTTAAGACTCTAGCTTTATAAATATATGTGTAGTTTTACAGTTAAATCAATCTGCTATGTTGGGCTCAAGTAGACAGAACCACAATTATAATTTCTCTATTTGGCCAAGTTCATGAAGTAGAGGAATTGGATACCTTTAGGGCTTTGATAACCTCTTAGCAAAACCTAGAAACAAGTCTTAAACAAGTTCTTAATCGTAGTCCTACCCACACATGGTTTTACATAAGAATTATGAGGGAAAATTAAATGGACTCCAAAATATATAATGAAAGAAATTTTCTATGAGTCAGTACAAAACACTATTCATTTTATTATTAAAATTAATTTATTTTTAAAAATGTATTATAGTTAAGGCAATTAACCACGGTGTTTACATTTATGGTCTCTGTAAACAGTTAACTCCCCTCAACATCAATAGTGCCCAATGTTATTCATTAGTTTTCACTAATGAATTAATAATGAATTAATTTTACTTTCAGGGTTTTTTTTACTCAGGAATCACTTCTGGCAGGCTTGGGGTCCATATGGATAAGATGCCAGGAATTGAACCTGGATTGTCAGCATGTACTTTACCTGCAGTACTATTGCTCTGGCCCTCATTTTATTTCTAGAGTGCAGAGAAATTATCATCTTTTTTGAGATAATAGGAAGTTCTATGTGCAGCTGACCAACTTTCTTTTCTCATGTGTATACCTATATTTTGCTATATCTAGGGAACCTTGACACCGTTCAGCAATAGAGAAGGGTCACATCTAAACTTCCACTCAAAGTTTGCTTCACTATTGAATTTTTTTCTTGTATTTGTACCACCCATTTAAATTAACTTTCTTATATATGTTCCACTTACTATAAACTGTACATTAGGGATCCTTTTAATTTTTAATCCTTGTTCCTTTAGCTATGATTCCTATTTGATGTAATTTAATATAAAGGCTCACCAGGCAAGAAGCTTCAGGCCTGAAGGGCTACTTGTTTTTGAATCTGCTCAATACTTGGTGAGTGATAAGAAAAAACTAACAAGTTCGATTTTGAGTTGGAAGGAAAACTCAGTAGTGCTAAGGCAAGGGGATCATAGGTGGAGCTCTTGCATACAAATCACTTTGAGCCAATTCCCCACCTTAGCTATACATTTTAACAAACAACATAAGCAGAGTTTATTTCATTATGATCCATAACTATTTGTTATATTTCTTTATTTTTTCTATACATGATAAATGAAGTTAATATTTTCTAAGTACTGGGACTTTAGAAAAAAATGTAATAAATAAAAATACATGGCCAATGCCTCTCAGATTTTCCTTCCCATTTATAGGAAGTACTAAAACTATAAGGCGAAATATAAATAGCTAAATGATTAATATAAAAATGCATGTAAAGGCAATTTATCAATTGCTATGTCTTAAAAATTGCTCTTATTTGGGACAAGAGCGATAGCACAGTGGTAAGGCATTTGCCTTGCAACTGCTGACCCAGGATGGACCTCGGTTCAATCCCTGGTATTCCATATGATTCCCTGAGTTAGGAGTGATTTCTGAGTGCATAGCCAGGAATAAACCCTTAGTGTTACCACGTGTGGCCAACCCCTCCAAAAATAGCTCTTATTTACAGCATTTGCAATAGAGAACATAGAAAATTTGAATCCTATAAGTCATTGTGTAATGAGAAATCTCAAGATAATAATTCATAAGTGATTATGAGCTTGTAGAGGTTTGCCACCCCCCCATTTTTGGTTTTCAACATGAAGTGTTCCAGATGCACTAATGTATCATATATTTCCACATTTAACTGGGCTTAAACAATAAGTCCTAAGCTCATCAGGAGTTTCACATTTAACTAAACATTTCTACAGTTTGATAATGTAAGGCATTCTAATAAGTGTTCAGAAAAACTCAGAGGCAGAACTCAGAGATAATCAAAATATATTTTCTTTGATTCATATATTTAAGAGGCTTAAATTAAATTTAAGGTAAACCTTCTTCCCCTATATGTAATAACTTCTGAATATGTTGACATACATTGTCAAATTGTTACAAAATGCTATACTGCTATTTAATGAATTTTACTAGTGATTTTTTAATATCCAAGGACGATAGCAATAAAATTTATATATAGATCTTCTTATTTTTTCTGTATTTTAATTTGCTTTTTGTTTGTGGGCCACACTTGTCAGTGCCCCTGTGTTGCTTAGGAATTGCTTCTCAGTGTGCTCAGGAATCCAGCCATTTTGGGAATGGAACTCAGAATTGAATGGAACCTCTGGCAGGCAAATCATAGGAACCTTATATTTGAGCTATTTTTCTAGCCTTTTTGATGTTACACTTTTAAATAGTCCTATAATTTCAAATACAAAAGAATTTGAAGCAACTTTTAGACACTTGGGATATGAGCATATACTGCATTTTTTTCAGATCGCACTTTTATTATTGACAGAAAAGAATCCTTAGGCCACTTGGCTAAATGCACACTTTCCTTTATTATTTGGTACATAGCAAATGGAAGTGTATTCCTTGTGAAGATGGTTG
Organism: Suncus etruscus; assembly: GCF_024139225.1. Lineage (NCBI taxonomy): Eukaryota > Metazoa > Chordata > Mammalia > Eulipotyphla > Soricidae > Suncus > Suncus etruscus. Next base: position 37,540,453 of record NC_064868.1, read on the forward strand.
TGAGAATGTCATTGTATATCACATCAAGCTTAAATTTAATGTTCAAGAACAGTGGCAACTTATATGGTCCACTGTGCACTGCTTAGAAGTGATGTCTGAGCACAGAACCATGAGTAAGTTCTGAAATCCAACAGGTGTGGCTATAAAAAGTTAGCTTTTATAATAAATTTTTAACATATAAAATGAAAAATACAATATATAAAATCTATGGCTGGACTTTCAGAAATAATATCAGCAAGATATTAGAAAAGGAAGCCTCAAAATGCATTACCATTGGGAACCACCAATTTGGTAACAGAAAATTAAAAAAGGTTTTGTGGGTATGCCAGATACTAATGATGATATCTCAGTAACCCAGAAAAAGGTAATGCTTACAATAGTCTTACTTCTCTTTACTATTGGTATATAAACTCAATGATCTAAGAATAACTTAAGTAGACAATTAAATGAAATTAATTAAATTAAATGTAAAAATAAAATGAAAATAGTTAGAAATAAATTGAAACTTTTAAAAAAGAATTAAAGGTTTTGAAACTAAACAAAACAAGTAGCAAATGCAAAAATTCACTGAAGTGGTAATAAAGCAGACATGATTAGGTAACAGAAATTATCAGCAAATAAGAAAATAATTTTTGATTAGGGAAATAGAAAGGAAAAATATAAATTTAACAGAGGGATAAAAAGAAGAAAATAAAAGAAAACTAAAGCAGTTCTAAGGAACTTATCCAGTATTTATCATCTAGTATGCATATTAATGGATCCCAAAACAAAAATAAAGGAAAAAAAGAGAATTTAATTAAAGAAATAATGTCTACCCCCAGTTTGTGACGTCAGGCTGGGAAAATCCATGGAACTACGCCTGCCCAGTGGGGCCCAACTGTGAAAAATTGTGAGTGCTGCCTGTGTGTGTCTACTATCCTGTTGCGTGAACCTCCTGGGAGTGGGCCAAAAAGAGACTCCAGCAAAGCACTTAGATCCGCTTCGCTATGCGGCCTTGCGCTCTTTCTAAGAAAACAACACTATCGCAACAAGAAGAAAAAAATCACACTAAGAACTGTGCTGGATCACAGAAGCAAGCATTTCTCTCCAGACTGTCTTCTCTGCTGCATGATCGGGCCTAATATTTGATCCTGTGTGAGGCTTCATCCAGGGAGGACTCCCCTCCCTTAGAGGCAAGTCGGCCCATCCAGAAAGGGCGGAGCCATAGGAGTGTGCTGCCTGCATCATTAAGCCAATGAATACCACCACAACACGTAGAAAAACCCACAATACAAGTGTGACAATGGGGAAACAACGCAGGCCTGCATCAGACATAGAGAATGAAGATGAGAATTCTGATGACCAGATAATGACCAACCAACTAATCAACCTCTCAGATAAGGACTTTAGACTAGCAATATGGAAGATAATCAATGAATTCAAAGAAACCATGGATAAATTGAACAGAACACTAATAAGAACCAAGAAAATATGAAGACAGAAATTAAAAAACTCCAAACTGAAATAACATGTCAACTAACAGACCTGAAAAACTCAATAAACGAAGTGAATGACAAAATGGAATAGCTCTGGGACAGGGTATCAGAAGCTGAGAATAGACTTGGTGCTGCGGAAGATGAGATACATAACAATTCCATACAGCAGGAGAGATTGGAAAAAAAACTTAGAGCAAATGAACAGACTATGGAAAAATTAGTGAAAGAATGTGAACAGACGAAAATAGAAGTCTATGATAAGATCAACAGAAACAACTTAAGAATCATTGGAGTCCCAGAGACCCAGGAAGAAAATGTCCAGGAAGAATCAACGATCAAGAATATCATTAAAGAGAAACTTCCAGAACTAAAGAATATATGTGATCAAATCCTGCATGCTCGAGAGTACCAACCAAAAGAGACCCAAAGAAAACCACCCCAAGACACATCCTAGTCACAATGACAAATCCTACAGATAGAGACAGAATTCTGAAAACAGCAAGATCAAAAGGGGAAATTACGTTCAAGCAAGCATCCTTGAGATTTACAGCAGACCTGTCCCCAGAAACACTCAATGCCAGAAAGCAGTGGTGGGATATTGTGACAAGACTGTATAAAATGTATGCATCACCTAGAATACTGTACCCAGCAAAACTCCCTTTCCTGTTTGACGGAAGAATACATGGTTTCACAGACAAAAAACAGCTCAGAATCTTTACATATCAAAACCAGTCTTAAGAGAAAAAGTGAAAGACCTCATTTAAGACAAGACTAACCAAAAGACACACCAAATTTTATATAAAGATGGCATTAAATCCCAGGACAATTCTTTCTCTCAACGTCAATGGACAAAATGCACCAGTAAAGAGACACAGAGTGGCTAAACGGGTCAAAAACCTCAATCCAACCTTCTGCTGCCTACAGGAAATGCACCTGAATAGTCAGAACAAACATAGACTCAAAATAAAAGGCTGGAGGAAAATTATCCAAGCAAACAACACCCATAAAAAAGCTGGAGTGGCCAAACTAATATCAGATAATGCAAACATTATACTCAGGAAGGTAGTAAAGGACAAAGATGGACATTTTATATTAATCAAGGGGTATGGAGAGCAGGAAGAAATAACTCTCCTAAACATATAAGCACCGAAAGAGGGGCCAGAAAAATATTTAATACATATGTTCACAAATCTGAAAAATAATATCAATAACAACACAATAATTGTGGGGGACCTCAACACAGCTTTGTCTACACTGGATAGGTCCAACAGACTGAAAGCCAACAAGAATATACTAGACCTGAGGAGAGAAATGGAAGAAAGAGACCTAGTGGATATATATATGACACTCCATCCCCAGAAACCTGGATATGCATTCTTCTCCAATGTACATGGGACATTTTCCAGGATAGACTACATGCTAGCACATAAAACATACCTCCATAATATCAAGAGGATAGAAATTTTGCAGACTACCTTCGCTGACCACAAGGCTCTGAAATTATTTGTGAATTTCAAAGAAACTCAGAAGAAAAACTTTAACACCTGGAAGTTAAACAGCCTCATACTCAATAACCAGTGGGTCTGAGATGAAATCAAGGAGAAAATCAAAAGGTTCCTGGAAAAAAATGAAAATAAAGACACAAACTATCAGAACATATGGGACACAGCAAAAGCAGTACTAAGAGGAATATTTATAGCTTTACATGCACACATCAGGAAGGAAGAAGGAGCTTACCTGAGTAGCTTAATGACACAGCTAATAGAACTAGAAACTGCTCAACAAAAGGACCCAAAAATAGGGAGACAGAAGGAAATAACATAGCTGAGAGCAGAAATCAATGAAGTGGAAACCCAAAAAACAATCTAAAAGATCAGTGAAAGCAGAAGTTGGTTCTTTGAAAAAATAAACAAGACTGATAGACCACTGGCAAAACTAACAAAAAAAGTGAGAGAGAAACTTGACAACTCGTATTAGGAATGAAAAAGGAGAGATCACTACTGATATGACAGATTCAAAGGGTAATCAGAAACTTCTTTGAGAAACCCTACTCCACTAAAAATGAGAACCTGGAAGAAATGGATTAATTCTTGGACTCTTATATAATCTTCCACGGTTGAAGGAAGAGGATGTAGCATATCTAAACACCCCCATCACCAATGATGAAATTAAAACGGTAATCAAATGTCTGCCCAAAAACAAAAGTCCAGGCCCAGATGATTCACTAATGAATTCTTTCAAACTTTCCAAGAGGAACTACTACCAATCCTGGCAAGATTTTTTTGATGAAATTCAACAAATGGAAACACTTTCAAATAGCTTTTACGAAGCCAACATCACCTTGATACCTAAACCAGACAGAGATGCTACGAAAAAAGAAAATTACAGACCAATATCGCTGATGAATGCAGATGCAAAGATCCTCAACCAAATCCTGGCAAATAGGATTCAATGCCTCATTACGAAGATCATCCACTATGATCAAGTAGGTTTCATCCCAGGAATGCAAGGCTGGTTTAACATCTGTAAATCTATTAACATAATACACAACATTAACAAGAAAAATAAAAACCACATGATCATATCAATAGATGCAGAGAAAGCATTTGGTAAGGTTCAACACCCATTCTTGATCAAAGCTCTCAGCAAGATGGGAATGGAATGAACCTTTCTCAATAAAGTTAAGGCCATCTACCACAAGCCAGTGGCAAATATTATCCTCAATGGAGAAAAACTAAGAGCCTTCCCTCTAAATTCTGGCACAAGAAAAGGCTGTCTCTCTCACCACTCCTATTCAACATAGCACTGGAAGTACTTGCTATAGCGATTAGGCAAGAAAAAGTTATCAAGGGAAACCAGATAGGGAAGGAAGAAGTCAAGCTCTCATTGTTTGCAGATGACATGATACAGATACTCTACTTAGAAAACGCTAAAGACTCGACCAAAAAGCTTCTAGAACAATAGACTCATATATCAAGGTGGCAGGCTATAAAATTAACACACAAAAATCAATGGCCTTTCTATACACCAATAGTAATAAGGAAGAAATGGACATTAAAAAAACAACCCCATTCACAATAGTGCCACACAAACTCAAATATCTTGGAATCAACTTGAATAAAAATGTGAAGGTCCTATACAAAGGAAACTATAAAACTCTGCTCCAAGAATTAAGAGAGGACAAGTGGAAATGGAAACGCATACCCTGCTCATGGGTTGGCAGTATTAACATCATCAAAATGGCAATAGTCCCCAAGGCATTATACAGATTTAATGGTATCCCTCTAAAGATAACCATGACATTCTTCAAAGAAGTGGATCAGGCACTTTTGAAATTCGTTTGGATCAATAAACACCCTAGAATAGCTAAACCAATCATTGGGAAAAAGAATATGGGAGTAACTACTTTTCCCAACTTTAAACTTTACTACAGAGCAATAGTTATCAAAACAGCATGGCACTGGAATAAGGACAGGCCCTCTGATCAGTGGAATAGGCTTGAATACTCAGAAAATGTTCCCCAGACATACAATCACCTAATTTTTGATAAAGGAGGAAGAAATCCTAAATGGAGCAGGGAAAGCCTCTTCAAAAAGTGGTGTTGGCACAACTGGCTAGCCACTTGCAAAAAATAGAACCTAGACCCCCAGCTAACATCATGTATGAAGGTAAAATCCAAATGGATTAAAGACATCGATATCAGATCCAAAACCATAAGATATATTGAACAACACATAGGAAAAACACTCCAGGACATTGAGACTACAGGCATCTTCAAGGAGGAAACTGCACTCTCCAAGCAAGTGAAAGCAGAGATTAACAGATGGGAATATATTAAGCTGAGAAGCTTCTGCACCTCAAAGAAAATAGTGCCCAGGATACAAGAGCCACCCACTGAGTGGGAGAAACTATTCACCCAATACCCATCAGATAAGGGGCTAATCTCCAAAATATACAAGGCACTGACAGAACTTTCTAAGAAAAAAAACATCTAATCCCATCAAAAAATGGGGAGAAGAAATGAATAGACACTTTGACAAAGAAGAAATACAAAGGACCAAAAGACACATGAAAAAATGCTCCACATCACTAATCATCAGGGAGATGCAAATCAAAACAATGGTGAGATACCACTTCACACCACAGAGAATGGCACACATCACAAAGAATGAGAATAAACAGTGTTGTCTGGGATGTGGTGAGAAAGGAACTCATCCACTGCTGGTGGGAATGGCGTCTAGATGAACCTTTATGGAAAGCAATATGGAGATTCTTCAAAAAACTGGAACTCGAGCTCCCAAACGATCCAGCTATACCACTCCTAGTAATATACCCTAGGAACACAAAAATACAATACAAAAACCCCTTCCTTACACCTATATTCATTGTAGCACTATTTACCATAGCAAGACTCTGGAAACAACCAAGATGCCCCTCAACAGACGAATGGCTAAAGAAACTGTGGTACATATACACAATGGGATATTATGCAGCTGTCAGGAGAGATGAAGTCATGAAATTTTCCTCTACATGGATGTACACGGAATCTATTATGCTGAGTGAAATAAGTCAGAGAGAGAGAGAGAGAGAGAGAGAGAGAGAGAAACGCAGAATATTCTCACTCATCTATGGGTTTTAATAAAAATGAAAGACATTCTTGCAGTAATAATTTTCAGACACAAAGGAGAAAAGAGCTGGAAGTTCCAGCTCACCTCAGGAAGCTCACCACAAAGAGTGATGAGTTTAGTTAGAGAAATAACTACATTTTGAACTGTCCTAATAATGAGAATGTATGAGGGAATTGGAGAGCCTGTTTAGAGTACAGGAGGGAGATTTGGGACATTGGATATGGGAATGTTGCACTGGTGATGGGTGGTGTTCTTTACATGACTGAAACCCAAACACAATCATGTATGTAATCATGATGTTTAAATAAAAAAAAACAGGGAAAAAAAGAAATAATGTCTAAAATTATACTAAAATTTGAGAATGGTTATGGACATATAAATTCAAGTTGTCCAAAAGACTAAAAATAGGATGAAACCAAAAATGTTCAAGTAATTAAAATTATAATAAAACTATCATATGTAAAAGAGAAAGAGAAAATATAGAAAACAGTGAAAATGACTCATTGTGCATTAGAAAGCTTCTACATAATAATCAATGGATTTAACAGAAACATTCAGGTCAAATGATAGCAAAATGATAAATTAAAAGTGATGAAAGAAAAAGCCTTTGTCAATCAAAAATAGTGTACCCACTTAAAATATCCTTCAAAAATAAAGAAAGATCCTTAAATACTAATGGAGTTTCTCATTACTAATCTTGCTTTATAACAATCATTACTAGTTCATTTGAAATAAAAGGACAGCAGAGAAACACATGAAAACTTAAAAAATATTTTGGGAACCTTAAGTACACAAGCACAGAATCCTGCATTATTGGAATGACAACATGTATATTACTTTTAACTATGGTATAGGACAGTGTATCCAAAAGTCAAGACACTGACTTTTGATGGGGATTGGAAGGCTGGGGGATAGTTGTAGGCATGGATACAAATTGGCATGAAGGGTGCACTTTCTGTTTATTTAACAAAGGTAGATATTTCTGTGGAAGTTGCTGAGTGATATTTCCCAGAAAGATGAGCAATAAGCAAACTACACTGGGGAATATATAGAATAGAATTTTTAAAGAAGAATAAAAATAGTAAAAAATAGTTTCATGTCACAAAATATATAATTTGTCATTTGTGGGCTATCTGTCATATAGGAGCAAAGGTACTTGCCTAGCATAGAGCCAGCCTCATTTCGATCCCTAGAATCACATATGGTGCCCCAAGCATTACCAGGAATAATTTCTTTCTAGTTTGTGAGGGCACACCCAATGGTGCTCAAGGTTTATGCCTGGCTTTACACTCAGGGATCACTACTGGCAGGGATCCAGAGACCATATGGGGTGCAAGGAATCTAACCTAGGTCAACGATGTGCAAGGCAAGTGGAATCTGTGGAATTATTGTTCTATCCTTTTCAGGGATCATTTCTCAGTATAGAGCCAGGAATAGCCTCTAGGCACCACTAAGTGTGGTATGTCTGACCCAAAATCCTCATTCCCTACAATAGTTATAATTTCTGAGATAGCATGATGTGATAGAAGATAAAAAGATGTCTTCTTATACGAAAGTAAAGTTATTCATTTAAAGCAGACTACTATCATGAATACACTTGAGTAATCTTCATGGATTGCCCAATGTCCCTCTCCCCAGAAAACTACGAAAGACAATTTGAAAAGAACCAAACCAAGTAGCTATATAAAGTCAATTTAATTAAAAATGATGTAGCAAGAAAGGAAAAGAAAGACAACATAATTGTTAGGCATATTAAAAAGAAAAATTGGGCCCGGAGAGATAGCACAGCGGTGTTTGCCTTGCAAGCAGCCGATCCAGGACTGAAGGTGGTTGGTTCATATCCTGGTGTCCCATATGGTCCCTGTGCCTGCCAGGTGCTATTTCTGAGCAGACAGCCAGGAGTAACCCCTGAGCACAGCCGGGTGTGTCCCAAAAACCAAAAAAAGAAAAAAAAGAAAAAATTACAATATTTTTCCGTTAGTAACTAAATAAAAATAGATAAAATGTCCCATCCAAGAGCCAACATAACCAAACTAAACCATGAAAATAAAGGATCACTATATGTTATTCATAAGAGGATCATTTAGGTTGTAATATCACTCATAAAATGAAAGTGAAAGAATGGGCAAAGGTAATTTTAAAAAAAGAACTAAGTATAAATAACCTGCGGGTGACATCACATGACATATACATAATCTTATTTACAATAATATCAAAAGAAGAACATTTTAAAAATAAGTAAAAGACTATAAAATATGCAACATTGGCCAGAGCAATAGCACAAAAGAAGGGCTTTTGCCGTGCAAGTTGCCCGCCGGGAATGGACATGGGTATGGTCCCAGTTATCCTATCCCCAGAACCTGCCAGGGGCGATTTCTGAGCACAGATCCAGGAGTAATTCCTGGGTGCCACCAGATGTGGTCCAAAAATAATTTCTAAAATGAATAAAATAAGATACAAATAAATGGAAAGACATGGTATATCCCTGAATTGGAAGACTTAATATTACTAAAAATTCCCATACACCTAAACTAGGGAGATATGTCAAAGGGTTGGTGCACTTACTTTGCATGAAGAAGTTATTGGCTCAATCCCTGACACCACATGATCTCTCAAGCACCACCAGGAGCAGCCCTCAAGGCTAAACTAAAAGCAGGCCCTGGGGCCAGAGTGATAGCTTAGCGGTAGGGTGTTTGCCTTGCACACAGTGGATGTGAGACTGAGCAGAGTTTGATTCAAGGCATCCCACAGGTCCCCAGAGCCTGCCCAGAGAAATTTCTGAGTGCAGATCCAGGAGTTGCCCCTGAGTATAGCCGAGTATGGCTCCAAAATAAAACAAAACAACAACAACAAAAAGCATGCTTTGAGCATCCCTGGGTGTAGTTTCCTGTAATGGCCCCAAAAATTATATTTCCACCCAAGAGAAGCGAATCTAGAGCAAGGGTCGCCACATGAAATAATCTAAATAAAGCTGAGAGTGAAATATGTGTGGCAATTAGCAATCTGTCTCATCAAGTCAACAGAGCAAGCTGCGGCCAGACTGCAGTTTTTGAGTACTGAAACCAGCCCCAAGCAGGGGAGTAAAGACAGAAAGAAGCCTATCCCAAGTTCTGCCCAGGTTTGCTTGATGCATGTTAAATTAGGAAAATCGCTGTTTTGAATAAAAACAAGTTGTAAAAAAAAAACCAAACAGATACAAAGGAACCAGGAATGATCTTTGTTTTGGATGAAACCAAGTTGTATATTGCAATCTAAAAGTCCCCCCCCAAAAAATTTCCAACTAAAGTTTATATTACTAACAGTAAGCTACATATTTAATGCAACCTTATAATTTACCAAATGGAAAACTCTATAGAAATATAAAAAATTAATAAAGATTAAAATAAATATAAAAATATTAAAATATACAATGTCAAGAGACCTTAATAGCCAAAGTAACCTAAAAAAAATTAAATGAAAATCAGTAACTCAAAATGTATGAGACCTTTAAGAAAGACCTAAAATGATATAGATTTATTAATGGTCTCTTCAGTATGCTAATAAAAGCACGGGCAATAAAGGCAAATAAAATCTTAATGTCCAACAAAGGAAAGAACAGACACTACAAAAAGGCAACAGAACATGACAAAATATTTACAAACCAAATATCTGGGTTAATATACCCAATATATAAAGCACTCCTTTATGTTGTTGTTCAGTTTGGGTCATACCTGGCAGCACTCAGGGTTTACTCCTGGCTTTGTGCTCAGGGACCACTCCTGGTAGGTCTGGGATACCATATGTGGTACCAGGGGTCAAATCCACATGAGCTGCATGCAAAGAAAGCACCCTACCTAAGACACTAACTCTCTGGCTCCCCAAACTCCTAAAACTTAAAAATCAGAATAAAACACACCACTAAACCAATTTAATTAATTTTGAATGTGCTAGTATGTGCTGAGGTTGAATGTAGGCTTCACATATTTGAAGCATGTGCTTTCCTTCTGAGTCATATACTCAGCCCAAATAACCCACTTTTATTTAGTTATTTATTTACTTGTGGTAAAGAGAACTGAAATTATCACCTGACACAATGCACTATCACTAAGCCACATCCCTAAAATGGATAACATTATATATATATGTATAAATATTAAAATAAAATATGTACAATTAAACAGCAAGCATATGAAAAGATCAGTATTTCACCTGAGAAATAGAAATCAAAACTACAATGAGGGTATTTCATCGCAGTTGTTGGAATGACAAATGTGAATTAAGTACACAAACAAAAGCTCTGGAAAATAAAAATGTTTGTGGAGATGAAGAAAAACAAGAACCCTTCTGAGCTGTTAGCAGGAATGCAAAATGCTGTAGCTGCTTGGGGAAAACGATAAAAACAGATTAGTATATGAAGGCAACAATGACTTATAAAGAAAAATGCAAACAGGATACAAAAGAGATATAGTCAATCCTTAAACCATCTGGGGCTCATGGGTGCTGATATTTGTGAAATCAAATACACAGCAGGTAACTTTTGAGTCTCCCAAAATTTAGCTGCCACCATTCCTTGGTTTTTAGAAAAGTTTGGTCTTAGGGCTTTCTGCATATACAAAAATCTGCAGATGTGTAAGTTCCATATAGTTGGAACTATCCATAGGATCTTCATTCTTAGATTCAACTAATGAATTCATATTTAACTCATAAATATAGAACATACAGATAAAAATAAATAAAAAACTATCTATAAGTAAACCCATGAAGTTTTAATCTGTAATGTTCAAAGTCCCGCTGTATTTGCAGATCTCTAGTCACAGCATTACTCTCATTAACCAAATATAAGAAGCAATGGATAAATAAAACTTAGTATATACATATATGCAATGAAATATAGTTCAGTCTTAAAAAAAGTAGAAATTATGTCACATTATGGATGAATCTGAGGATATTAGGCTAAGTTGATTTAGTCAGGCACAAAAGGATAATTACTATTCCACTCTGAAATTGGTTTAGAAACAAGACTTAATATTAAGGAAAGAAAGGTTTAGAAACAAGGAAGACGAGCATTTGTCAGTAGGCCTGGGAAAGAAGAAAGGGAGAGTTATCTTTCACTGGGTTTATAGATTTATCTTTACAAGATAATGTTTTAAAGTTATTTATTGGATAAAAATGTGCTTATAGTTAACATGACTTACACTATGAACAGAAAAATGGTGACAATTTAAAATTTCATTATGGGGGCTACTTCCTGATCCCCTTGTGACAGTCAAAGAAGAACACAGCAAAATCAGCTCTAGAGCACCTAACCTCAGGTAGGAGTGCATCCACCCACAAGGACAGGGGATAATTCCTGACTGGCTTTGAGCTACAGGGGACTCTTAAAAGTGACACCTGGGGCAGCTTCCTGATCTCTGACGACAGTCAAAGAAGAACTCAGCAACAAAGAAGAAAAAAAGAGCATGGCCTCTCTGCTTCGCTCTGTAGTCATGAACTTCTTATAGAACCTGAACCCCATTGCAACACGGAGTAAGAATCACACTTCAACTGTGGCAATGGGGAAACAATGCAAGACAACAGCATGCATAGATAACGAAGATGGCAGCTCTGATGACCCAAAAAATGCCAACCACCTAATTACCCTTTCAGATAAGGAGTTTAAAATAGAAATATGAAGATATTCGTAGAACCAAAAGAAAGCATCGATCGATCTGAACAGACCACAAATATAGAAATCAGAAAACTTTAAACGGAAATAATAGGACTAAAAAATGCAGTAGAGGAAATGAAAAACTCTATGGAAAGCCTCTAAAATAGAGTAACAGCATCTAAAGAAAGAATTAGTGAGCTGGAGATGAAATGCATAATAACTCCCTACAGTAGAAGAGATTGGAAAGGAATTTCAAAGTAAATGATCAGACAATGTAAAAATACTCAAAGATCTTGATCAAGTGAAAAGAGAAATGTTCCATAAGTTCAACAGAAACAACATAAGAATCATTGGAGTCCCAGAAACCCAGGATGAAAATCCTCAGGAAGAATCAACAGTCAAAAACATAACTATAGAGAAACTTCCATAGCTAAAGACTGTATGCAACCAAATCCTGCATACCAGAAGAGTACCAGCTAAGAGACACCCCCCAAAAAAATCACCCGAAGGCACATCTTAGTAACAATGATGAATCCCACAGATAGAGATAGAATACTGAAAGAAGCAATATCAAAAGGGGAAATTACATTCAAAGGAGCATTCTTAAGATTTACAGTAGACCTATCACAAGAAACCCTCAAAGCCAGGAGTCAGTGGTGGGATATAGTGAGAAAACTCAATGAAATGAATGCTTCACCTAACCTACAACACCAGCTTTTGGGTTTGAAGGAAGTATACCTGGCTTCACAGATAAACAGCAGCTCAGAAACCTTACAGACTCAAAACCAGCCCTAAAAAAGCTGAAAGTTCTACTTTAAGAAAAGAAAGAACAAAAGATACAACAAACTTCTACGCAAAGATGACATTAAATCCCATGACAATTATCTCTCAATGTCAATGGACTAAATGCACCTGTTAAGAGACACAGAATGGCAAAAGGGATCAGAAAGTAAATCCAACGTTTGTCTGCCTATAAGAAACACATCTGAATAATAAAAACAAGCATAAACTTAAAATTAAAGACTGGAGAAAATCATCCAAGCAAACAATACCCTTAAAAAGCAGAAGTGGCCATTTTAGTAGCAGATAAAACAAACTTTAGACTCAAAAAAGTTATATGGAACAGGGATGTTCATTTTGTACTAATCACAGGATATGTACAAGAAGAAATCACACTCCTAAACATATATGCACCCAACGATGTGCCTGCAAAATATTTAATACAACTCTTGACAAACCTCGAAGAAGATATCATAATACCAGCACAACAATAGTGGGAGATCTCAACACTGCCCTCACAGCCCTTGATAGGGCATCGACGTTGAAACCCAAGAAGAATAGATTAGCTCTGAAAAGAGAAATGGAAGAAAGTGGACTAATATATATATTTACTAGATAATATATATATGGCACTCTATCCCCAGAAACCTGAATACACATTCTTCTCCAATGCACATGGGTCATTCTCCAGGTTAGATCACATGATGGCCTATGAAACCTATCTCCATAAAGTCAAGAGCATAGAAATTGTGCAAACAACCTTCACTGACAAGACACTAAAATTCTATGTGAAGTACAAAGAAATACAGAAGAAAAAATTTAACACCTGGAAATTAAACAGTTCACTACCAAGCAACCAGTGGGTCTGAGATGAAATCAAAAAGGAAATCAAAACATTCCTGGAAAAAATGACAATGAAGAACAAATTGTGAGAATTTATGGGACACAACAAAAGCAGTACTAAGAGAAAAATTTATAGCCTTGCAAAAACACATCAGAAAGGAAGAAGGGGCCTACATAAAAAGCTTGATGACACAGCTTTTTGAACTAGAAACTTTCCAGCAATAGGAACCAAAAATAGGTAGGCAGAAGGAAATAACAAAGCTTAGAGAAGAAATCAATGAGATGGAAATCCAAAACAAAAACAAAAACATTCGAAAGATCAACAAAGCAAAAGTTGGTTCTTTAAAAAAATAAACAAGATCGGGGCCGGGCGGTGGCGCTAAAGGTAAGGTGCGCCTGCCTTGCCTGCGGTAGCCTTGGACGGACCGCGGTTCGATCCCCCGGTGTCCCATATGGTCCCCCAAGCCAGGAGCAACTTCTGAGCGCATAGCCAGGAGTAACCCCTGAGCGTTACCGGGTGTGGCCCAAAAACCAAAAATAAATAAATAAATAAATAAACAAGATCGACCAACTACATGCAAAACTCACCAAGAAACAGAGAGAGAAATAATACACTGGAATAGAAATAAAAAGGGAGAAATCACCACAGATACTGCAGAGATTCAAGGGATAATCAGAGGCTACTTTGAGAAACTCTATGCCACAAAACATGAAAACCTGGAGGAAATGGATAAATTCTTGGACTGTTATAATCTTCCAGAGTTAAACCAGGATGACCTTGCATATCTAAACAGGCACATCACTATTGAGGAAATTAAAACGGTCATCAGTGTCTTCCAAAAAAACAGAAGCCCAGGCTCAGATGGAATTACTAATTAATTGTTTAAAACCATTCAAGAGGGACTTTACCAATCCTCATCAGCTCTTTCATAAAATTGAAGAATCAGGAACACTCCCAAATTATTTCTATGAAGCTCACATCACATTGGTACCAAAACCAGAAAGAGATGCTGCAAAATAACGCAAAAAGCAAACAAAATAAAACTACAAACCAATATCCCTGATGAACACAGATGCAAAGATCCTCAACAAAATACTGTCAAACAGGATCCAATGCCTCATCAAGAAGGTCATTCACCACGACCAAGTAGGTTTCATCTCACGAATGCAAGAATGGTTTAACATCCATAAATCAATAAACATAATACACTATATCAACAAAAAATAAAAACCATATGATCATATCAATAAATGCAGAGAAAGCATTTGATAAGGTTAAACACCCAATCTTGAAAACTTTCATCAAGATGGGAATGGAAGGAACTTTTCTCAATATAGTAGAGGCAATTTATCACAAGCCAATGGAAAATAATATTCACAATGGAGATAAATTTAAAATCCGGTACAAGACAAGGCTGCCCACTCTCACGACTACTATTCAACATAATGATAAAAGTTCTTGCCATAGCGATTAGGCAAGAAAAAGAAATCAAAGGCATCTAGATAGGAAAAGAAGAAGTCAAGCTCTCACTGTTTTCAGATGACATGGTTCTATATTTAGAAAGCCCTAAATATTCTACCAAAAACTTCTAGAAAAAATAGATTCCAATAGAAAATTGACAGGCTACAAATTAACACGAAAAAGTCAATCGCCTTTTTATACACCAATAATGATATAGAAGAAATTGATATCAAAAAACAATTCCATGTACATTAGTGCCACACAACCTCAAATATCTTTAAGTTAATGTAACTAAAGATTTGAAGAACTTATACAAAAATGTGCATCAAGAAATAAAAGAGAATATGCTGAAATGGAGACATATGCACTGCTATTGGATTGGCAGGATTAACATAATTAAAATGGCTATACTGCCCAAGGCATTTTACAGATTTAATACAATCCCTCTATGGATACCCACGACATTCTTTAAAAAAGTGAGTCAAAGACTCCTGAAATACATCTGGAACAATAAACACTCAAGAATATGTAAAGGAATCCTTAGAAAAAGAAATAATATGGGAGGCATCACTTTTCCCAACATTAAATTGTATTTCAAAGCAATAGTCATTAAAACAGCATGGTATTGGAATAAAGACAGATCCTCAGATCAGTGGTATAGACTGGAGTATTCAGAGAATGCCCCCCAGATATACAATCAATTAATCTTTGATAAAGGTGCAAGAAATGTAAAACGAAGCAAGGAAAGTCTCTTCAAGAAATGGTGTTGGCACAATGGGTCAGCCACATGCAAAAAAAAAAAAAAAAAAAAAAAAAAAAAAAAAAACGAACTCAGACCTCCAGCTAACACCATGCACCAAGATCAAATTCAAAAACTTGATGTCAGACCTGAAACCATAAGATATATAGAACATCAAGTAGGTAAATACTCCACGACATTGAAACTAGAGGCATCTTCAAGGAAGAAACAGCACTCTCCAAACAAGTGAAATAAGAGATACAGAAATGTGACTATATTAAATTGAGAAGCTTCTGCATCTCAAAGGAAATAATGTCTAGGATACAAAAGCCTCCCACAGAGTGGGAAAAGCTATTCACCCAATACCCATCAGATAAGGGACTCATATCTAAGACATGATACTATATCTAAGTATACTATAAGTATATAAGTATATCTAAGTACACATATCTAAGATACTAGGTACTCATAGAACTTGACGAGAAAAGAACATATAACCCCATCAAAAATATGGAGAAGAAATGAACAGACACTTTCTCAAAGAAGAAATACAAATGGCCAAAAGGCACATGAAAAAATGCTTCACATCACTAATCATCATGGAGATGCAAATTAAAAAAACAATGAGTTACCATCTAACTTCACAGAGACTGGCACACATTACAAAGAACAAGAATAATCAGTGCTGTAGGGGATGTGGTGAGAATGAAACTCTCATTCATTGCTGGAGGGAATGCTGTCTAGTCCAGTCCTTAGGGAAACCAATATGGAGATTCCTAAAAAAAAAAAACTGGAAATTGAGTGCCAAGTTGACCCAGTTATAACACTCCTAGGGAAATATCCTAGGAACACAAAAATACAATACAAAAATCCCTTCCTTACACCTATATTCATTGCAGCATTATTTACAATAGCCAGACTCTGGAAACAGTCAATATGTCCTTCAACAGATGAATGGCTAAAGAAACTGTGGTACATATACACAATGGATTATTATACAGCCGTCAGGAGAGATGAAGTCATGAAATTGGCCTATACATGGATGTACATGGAATTTATTATGATGAGTGAAATAAGTCAGAGGAAGAGAGAGACACACAGAAAAGTCTCACTCATCTATGGATTTTAAGAAAAATTGAAGACATTGAAATAATTCCCAGAGTTAGAGCTGGAATGACTGGCTCAAGTAAGATGCTCGCCACAAAGAGTGGTGAATGCAGTTAAAGAAATAATTACACTGAGAACTATCATAACATCTTAGTTTTTTATAGTTTAAAATTACAGTTTATAATTACCATAACTGTCAGTGAGCTAGCGATGTAAAAATCCTCTCTTGAATACATGTGGGTGGGGGGAGTTGAGGGAAGAGATGGGGACATTGGTAATGGGAAGGTTGCATGGTGAATGGGGGTGTTCTTGCTATGACTGAAACCCAACTACAATTATGTTTGTAATCACAGTGTTTAAATAAAAAATTTATTAGACGTCCAAAAATAAATAAAATGTCATTATGACATATCACAGCGCTAGGGTATTTGCCTTGCCAACTCAGGGTGAATGGTTCTATTCTCAGCATTCCATATGGTCCCCCGAGCCTGCAAGGGGATATTTCTGAGCACAAAGCCTGGAGTAACCCAGGAGAGCTGCTGGGTGTGATCCAAATAAATAAATAAATAAATAAATAAATAAATAAATAAATAAATAACATTTTTATTATAATATTTATTTTCCTTTTTGTTTGGGAACCATCCCAAAAGTGCTTAGAGGTTACTTCTGGTTTTACACTGAACAATCACTCCTAGCAGGTTTGGTGCAATATTGAATGATGGGACTCAAACTTGAGTTGGCCACATGCATGAAAAGTACCCTATCTACTGTACTGTCTCTCCAGTCTGCAATATTTTTCTTTTTTTTAAATTTTAGTTACCTTATTGTTCATAAGACAGTAGGGTTGTTGGGTTTTTTCAACATAAATTTTAATAAAACAATGTACAACAATCTTCACCAGTGCACATTTCTATCGACCAATGTTCTAGTTTCCTTCCCACCCTGCCCCCTGCCTGCCTCTGAGGTAGAACAAATCATTTCTTCTTCTTCTTCTTCTTCTTCTTCTTCTTCTTCTTCTTCTTCTTCTTCTTCTTCTTCTTCTTCTTCTTCTTCTTCTTCTTCTTCTTCTTCTTCTTCTTCTTCTTCTTCTTCTTCTTCTTCTTCTTCTTCTTCTTCTTCTTCTCTTCTTCCCTTCTTTTCTTCTTATTCTCCTTCTTCTTCTCTTCTTTTCTTCTCCTCCTCCTTCCTTTTAATTTAATTTAATTTATATATAAATTTATTTAAACAGCTTAATTACAAATATGATTGTAGTTGGGTTTAAGTCATGCAAATAACACCACCCTTCACCAGTGCATCATTCCCACCACCAATGTCCCAGATCTCCCTCCTACTCCCCAACCCACACCTGTACACTAGACAGGCTTCTACTTCCCTCGTTCATTCAAATTGTTATGATAGTTCTTAATGTACTTATTTCTCTAACAACACTCATCACTCTTTGTGGTAAGCTTCATGTAGTGAGCTGAGCCTTCTAGCCCTCCTCTTTTTTGTCTCTGAGAATTACTGCAAAAATGTCTTTATTTTTCTTAAAACCCATAGATGAGTGAGACTATTCTGCGTTTTTTTCTCTTCCTCTGACTTATTTCACTCAGTATAATAGATTCCATGTACATCCATGTATAGGAAGTTAATGACTTCATCTCTCCTGATGGCTGCATAATAATCCATTGTGTACCACCGTTTCTTTAGCCATTCTTCTGTTGAAGGACATCTTGGCTATTTCCAGAGTCTGGCTATAGTAAGTAGCGCAGCAACAAATATAGGTGTGAGGAAGGGATTTTTGTATTGTATTTTTATTTTTCTAGGGTATATTCCTAAGAGGGTATAGCAGGATAATATGGGAGCTCAATTTCCAGTTTTTGGAGGAATCTCCATATCGCTTCCCATAAAAGTTGGACTAGACGGCATTCCCACCAGCAGGGAATAAGAGTTGTTTTCTTTTCACATCTCTGCCAGCACTGCTTATTGCCATTCTTTGTGATGTGTGCCATTCCCGTATTGTGATATGGTACCTCATATTTGTTTTGATTTGTAACTCCCTGATGATTGATGATGTGGAGCATTTTATCATGTGCCCCTTTTGCCATTTGTATTTCTTATTTGACAGAGTGTTCAATTCTTCTCCTTATTTTTTGATGGGGTGATGTTTTCTTCTTGTAAAGTTCTGTCAGTGCCTTGTATAATTTGGATATTAGCCCCTTATCTGATGGGCATTGGGTGAATAGTTTCTCCCATTCAGTGGATGTCTCTTGAATCCTGATGACTATTTCCCTTGAGGTGCAGAGGTTTCTCAGCTTAATATAGTCCCATCTCTCTATCTCTGCTTCCACTTGTTTAAAGTTCTGTTTCCTCCTTAATGATGCCTTAGACTCAATGTCATGGAGTGTTTTACCTACGTGTTGTTCTATATACCTTATGGTTTCAGGTCTGATATCAAGGTCTTTAATCCATTTGGATTTTACCTTCATATATGGTGTTAGCTGGGGGGTCTGAGTTCGCTTTTTTGCAAGTGGCTAATCAGTTGTGCCAACACCACTTGTTGGAAGAGGCTTTCCTTGCTTCCTTTAGGAATTCTTGCTCCTTTATCAAAAATTAAGTGACTATGTCTTGGGAGCATTCTCTGAGTACTCAAGCCTATCCCATTGATCTGAGGGTCTGTCTTTATTCCAATACCATGCAGTTTTGATCACTATTGCTTTGTAATACAGTTTAAAATTGGGGAAAGTAATGCCTCCCATATTCCTTTTCCCAAATATTGCTTTAGCTATTTGAGGGTGTTAATTGTTCCAAATGAATTTCAGAAGTGTTTGATCCACTTCTTTGAAGAATGTCATGGGTACCTTTAGAGGGATCATATTAAATCTGTACAATGCTTTCAGGAATATTGCCATTTTAATTATGTAATCCTGCCAATTTGTGAGCAGGGTATGTGTTTCCATTTACTTATTTCTTTGAGCAGTGTTTTATAGTTTTCTTTGTATAGGTCCTTCATGTCCTTGGTCAAGTTGACTCCAAGATATTTGAGTTTGTGGGGTACTAATGTGAATGGGGTCATTGCTTTAATGTCCATTTCTTCCTTATCATTATTGGTATGTAAAAAGGCCATTGCTTTTTGTGTGTTAATTTTTTAGCCTGCCACTTTGCTATATGCATGTATTGTTTCTAGAAGCTTTTTGGTAGAGTCTTTAGGGTTTTCTAAATAGAGTATCATGTTACCTGCAAACAGTGAGAGCTTAAATTCTTTCTTCCCTAACTGGATTTCCTTGATATCTTTTTCTTGCGTAATCACTATAGCAAGTACTTCCAGTACTATCAATATTTTTTCAGTCATGTATAATACTCAGATAAGCCTTAAAAGATATATTTTATTTATATTCCTCCATTACTATCTCAACATTTCATTACTATCTCTTATTGTCAGTTTACTTTGTTACCACTGTCTATATCCTTTTAACATCTTACTTAGTGCTGTCTGAAAATAATGGTATGCAAATTCCTTTCATAAGTCCTTATAGAATATACAGAGTTCTTGGGGATGGAGAAATAACACAATAGTAGGTCATTTGTCTTGCACATAGCTGAACTGGGACGGACCTGTATCAATTCCCGGCATCCATATGGTTCTCCGAGCATGACAGAAGCGATTTCTGAGCACAGAGCCAGAAGTAACCACTGAGTGCTGCTAGGTGTGGCCCAAAAACCAAACAAACAAAAATATAGAACTCTAAATATGTAATCCGTACATATTTATTGAAACCACTATATAATTTCCTTGCTATACCAACCTTCAATAGCAATTAACTGTATAATATATAAAGTAATATTACTTTATTATTATAGGGTTCTGGGGAGTAAGTATTATATCAATAAGCTGCAACCCAAGCTCTACAAAAGTGTTGAAAAAATTTATATAGTAAATCATTGCTTCAAAATGTGTAAAAGAAATAAAAAAGCATGCTACCAAATAGAAATCAAACCACAGCAAACATAAATGACAATCCTAATCCTAGCATTAGTTTTTTAATGGGGTTTAGCCTGCCATGTACTTTTGAAACCTAGTTTGTAGATTTCCTTTAGTTTGGGGGTATCAGGGTGAAAGAATCTCCACCAGGGGGCCACTAGGAATTTATGCAGTGTTAGGATCAAACCCAATGCCCTTTGTATGCCAGGGTATACATTTTAAGCTATCTTCCAGGACAAATTTTTACCTCGTGTGAAAATTTGCTTAATTTTTATTTTTTTAAGGTCAGAGGTTTGCCCTTCTTTGAGAAACTAGAGTCATTTATATTTTCAATCAATAGATTTTCTGACATTATTCATGTGTTTTGTATATTACTTTACCATGAATATTTATTTCAAAGAATAGAATATGGATTTTTATTTTATTTTGCTTTTATTTTTGAGTTTTATATAATACACAGCAAAAAAATAAGGTCCATACTTCTTTTCCCTTATAAGAGTCCAGTCAAGGGTTAGAAACTCAATTTCAAAAGATTAGGTACAAAAGAGACTTTACTGAACACAGTCACCAAAGCCAAGTGGGCCAGAGTACAAATCTGGATAATTTGGGAGTTTAGACCAATAAACCAATATTTCCCACAAGTTCTATAGCCTAGACACACAGCTCTTATCTTCACCATCAGATTCATCACTGGTAAAAGACTGAGTAGCTCTGAGATTTCAGAACAGTATCTGAGTTCCCTGTCATATAGTAGCTACCCATCTGCCCCAGGTCTAGAAAGATGTCAAACTTGTGATGTAATTAGAGAAATAACTACATTGAGGAAAGTAGAAAGCACATCTAGAGTACAGGTGGTGGTGGGGTGGGGAGGAGGAAGATTTGGGACATTGGTGATGGGAATGTTGCACTAGTGAAGGGGGGTGTTCTTTACAAGACTTCAATCATATTTGTAGTCAAGGTGTTTAAAGATATTAAAAAACTTAAGAAAACATTCACTCAATTTTTATTTGTTTATTTAGAGGGCACACTAAGCTATGCTCATCTTATTTCTGGCTCTGTGCTCAGGAATCACTTCTAGCCATACTCAAGTGTCTATATGGGGTGCTAGAGTTTGAACCAGGGTGAGCTACATGCAAACATCATCATGCTGTACTATCGCTTCAGCCCCTCAATTCTTTTTGTTGAAGTAAAAGTACAAATGACTGAGCTGTAGCTAATTTTTTCACCATTAATAAACACTTTTTTAGATCAAAAGAGATTTGGAAAGAATTTCTTCCCTCACCAGCCTCATTGAGCAAGAGTGAAGGTTGTGAATGTTTTCTCCAAATTATTTTTTACTTATGTATTATTTCCTTTGAAAGGGTCAGTTTAAAACAGCCTGGTTTGGAATAAAAATCTAGTTTTCTGTCTGGAAAAGACCATTTTATTTTGAAAGACTATTTATTCATCTGGAAGCCCTTGGTTAAAAATTACTGCTGGAATCCTGCTGTTTTTCCCTCCTCCAATCTTCCTTCTAATACACGGCTGGATTTTGCTCTTGATATTTTACATCTAGGCATCTATCCAATTCAATTTTGTCAATCTACCCTCCACGGGAAGAAGTAAATCATGCCTCTCGCTGACACATGGTAAGATTTTCTTTTCTTTCTTTTTAAATGAAACATTTACACAGGATTTATTTAAATTTTTCTTCATCTGATTACTACGAGTTTTCTTTTTATAAAATGTCAGTTTGCATCTAAAGAAAACGTAAAACTTACAGATAGGTTGACCATAGTGTGGAGGAAAGAAAAGGATTATATTTAGGGGCACAGGGCTGAAGCAATAGTATAGTACACTTGCTTTGCTTACGGACAGTTCAGGTCTGATCCTGGTCTTTAGAGCATAGCCAGTAGTGATCTCTGTGTGCACAGCACCCTGAAAACTGCCAGGTGTGACCCCAAACAAATTAAAACAAAACAAACTCTTGGCCAATCACAGAAAAACATTAACACAGAGAGTTCTGAGGAACAGCTCCCTTTCACGAAGAGGAAAATCTCTAATTTCTATGCTGTGGGTACAGCACACTTTTTAATAGAAACATGATCGCATTAAAGTATTGCACCTGGCTGACCTGAGTTTAATTCCTTTCACCCCATATTGTTTTCCAAGCACTGCCAGGAGTGATTCTTAAGTGCAGAGTCTGAAGTAAAGTGTAGCATAGCTCAGTGTAGCTCCAATATAATAACAAGAATGTCAAACTATTTGTTGTTGATGGGCATGTGATCATTTCTAAAATCCTTGTTGAACTTGAAAGTGCATATTTTGAATTTTAGGTATTTCTCATGAAGCCAGAAACCACTTTAGGTACGAGGGAATAGAAATCAAAAGATAACAATTCCCTATTATTTAGACTCAACCCTGGCCCTTATAGATCAGGACTAAAGTTTGCCCGTCTCTACAGGATGCATCAAGAACAGGCCAAAGTATGCATGGCTGGGGAAACAATGCCAAAAGACGTAACCAAAAAGAACATTTTTTTCTCTCTCTGTGAATAACTCAGAAAACCTCTCCCAATTCACCTCCTCTGTATCCAAATTTATTCCACAAGCACCGTTTCAGAAGTATTTTCCATTTAATGTAAAGCAATTTAAAACTATAGTAAAGTATATCATGATGACAGAGAAAAGTGGGGGGAGTACCTCATGTTTTTCAAGTGTGATCCTGAGTTCTGTACTCAGATGTGATCTCTTTCCATGCTCCCAGAACCATTTATGATACCAGGAAGTTTAATCAGGATCAGCTACTTGCAAGGCAAATCCCTTACCTCCTGATGGTGGCAGAAACAAATCTCATCTTTGGGATTCCATATTTCCTTGTCTGATTATAAAAGACAATAAAAATGATGAGCAGTACAGTATATTGTAAAGTTTGTGAGACAACATTGTTTACTTAAATGAAAATTTTGTATTTTAGATGTTTTGTTTAGTTTTTGGGCCACAACTTGAGGTGATCAGTTGCGACTGTGTTCTCAAAAATCACTCCTGGCAGGCTCAGGAAACAATTTTAGCTCCCAGAGATCAAATGTGAGCCAGCATTCTGAAAGCCAAGTGTCTTACTCACTGTACTATCACTCAAGCCTCTATAATGGGAATTTGTGGGGGATGTAAAGATAGTATACCAGGCAATAAAGAAGAAAGTGGCTCATGCCTATGAGCAACATTGAGTCAATCCTCAGCAATGCATATGGTCTCCTTGAGCACCACCAGGACTGGTTCACAAGCAGAATCAGGAGTAGCTCATGTGCACGTACACATATCACCACCTCACCCCAAAAATAAAAATAAATTTCTGCATGATATGAGTTTTACTTGGCCAATTTCTATATCTGAAAAACATTCTTAGCATGTGCTGGGGGTATACTGTAAGACAGTATGAACTTGAAAATGGGACACTCAGTTCTCCTCTCTCTAAGTATAATCTCTGTATAGAAAGGCCATTGATTTTTGTGTGTTAATTTTGTAGCCTGCCACCTTGCTATATGAGTCTATTGTTTCTAGAAGCTTTTTGGTAGAGACTTTAGGGTTTTCTAAGTAGAGTATCATGTCATCTGCAAAAAGCGAGAGCTTGACTTCTTCCTTTCCTATCTGGATTCCCTTGATATCTTTTTCTTGCCTAATCGCTATAGCAAGTACTTCCAGTGCTAAGTTGAATAGGAGTGGTGAGAGAGGACAGCCTTGTCTTGTGCCAGAATTTAGAGGAAAGGCTTTCAGTTTTTCTCCATTGAGGACAATATTTGCCTCTTGCTTGTGGTAGATGGCCTTAACTATATTGAGAAAGGTTCATTCCGTTCCCATCTTGCTGAGAGTTTTGATCAAGAATGGGTGTTGGACCTTATCAAATGCTTTCCCTGAGACTATTGATATGATCATGTGATTTTAATTTTTTGTTGTCTATACACTATCACAGTAGTTCACAGCACTCTAAGTGTCTATGTTCTTTACAAAATGTGAAACAGAGGAAGCTCATTTCCTCTCAATCACTAGATGTGACTAAAATTTCAGGGACCAGTACTGATCTGTTGAAGCTTGGTTGGGTGGGAGTTGATGGCTCAGAAGAAAGTGAATGATGTTGTAATTATATTACAGCATAAAACAATAAGTATGACAGCAAAATTCTCTTTGTTGTTTTTATTATAAATAAAATAATGTAATACTGTTCTTGGATAATGAAATTGGATCTGTGTAATCAATTGTGATAATTTATGTTGTCACTTTGAAATGGGCCCACAGAAATTAGGACTTGAATATCTGTCTGGTTAGGGATAGCTGAGAATGTTACACTTATCCTGATGGACAAGAATAGGAAGAAAAGCTTAATCAAAAACCTTTATTTGCAATTCCATATGAATTGTGCCTTAGGGGACAGTTTGAGTGAATTCACCAGCTTGTAACTGATCCTTCTAAGAATGTGCTTTCAGACAAGAGAGATAGTGCAAAGATAGGATTAAACTCTGAATATAGGTTTGGTGTGGCCAAAGCCCAAACAAATAAACAAAACACAAGCCCTCTATTTTTTATTTTAAAAAGCTTACAAACACCACAAAGGACCCAGAGGAGAGTAAAAGAGTATGGAAGGAGCCTGTAATTATTCCCATGACAGTATACTTCAAGGGCGAAGAAACCCTGTATCTCTTAGGGCAAGGGAATTTCCTTTCTAATCTCCCCAATATTTATTGTGCCTATGCAAGAAAAAAAGAGAGAACAAATTAATTTTATTTAGTTTTGTTATTATTGTTGATTGTTGTTTTATTAATTCTTTGTTATGTTTTTATTTCAGGACCCTGCATATTTTGTGGTTGTTGTCTATTTTGTTGTGGTGATTTTCGAGTTTTTTGTTTGATTTTTTATATCTTTTTTATCATTGTTTTTGTTTCTCTCTCTTTTCCCCTTTTTTCTCTTAAATTGACAGTTATAGCCTCTAGAAGGACTCCTCCCATTTTTTTCTTGTTTGATTTTTGCCCCATTCTATTTTATTTTTTTCTTTCCTTCAAACAGAACCACATAACTTGAACCATCTTGTTCTGCCTCACAAATGGAGGGTGAATAATGGAGGGTACCAGGACTAAACAGTCGTATGAACATGAAGTAGAAATAAAAAAATGATCAGATTTAAACACCAAATCTAAAGCCAATGACAACCTAATTGATACCTAATTTACAACATGCTAGATACAGAGGGGTCCACTTATACAAGCAGCCCGGGGTTAAAGGAGGGGGATATGGGATGCAAGCTGGGAACAGGGAGGGTGGAGGGAGGATAATATTGGTGGTGGGAATCTCCCTGATTCAATGTCACTATGTACCTAAATTATTACTGTGAAAGATTTATAATTCACTTTGGTCAAAATAAATCATAAAAAAAGGTTGGGAAAATGCAAAAAAATGGCATTTTCTGACTGTGCAGATAATACTGTAGTCTCACGGACATCAGTCTATCTTCCAAGCTATCAGCATGCAAATAAAGCTCTTTGATTGGCTCTCAAGTGATAGTGGAATGGAATTTCACAGTTACAATTTCTCTGTAATCAAGCTGGACTTTCTCCCTTAAGAATGTATCAATTTAGTAGGCCATCATGAATTTATTAGTGCCCTGGTGACTATTTTCTTCTTGTGACTTCTATTCCTTTATCCTAAGAATTCTTGGTAGCTTTCCTTTCATATTTTCCATCATATATCCTTGAGCATTACCAGAGCACAGCAAAAAGGGAAAGTCAGTGAACCTTCCCATCATCCAACAATCTGAGCACAGAGAAGAGTATAATGTCTTCTAGAAGAGCAGTCTTTGTGATGCTGAACAATGAAGAGCTAAAATGCAGCATCTTCAGAGAATGTAAGATGAGTTTGCTTCTTGCTTCTTTGCTTTTGGGCCGCATCCAGAAGTATTCAGGGTTTACTCATGACCCTATGTGGTGCCAGGGATCAATCCTTAGCCAAAAAGTATGAGGCAAGTGACTATTTTTCTGGTTCCTCAGGAAAGTGGGTTTGCCTCATGTTCACTGACTCTTAAGTAACAAGTAAGGGATAGGAAGAAATATCAACACATAGGTAAAGGAGATAAAGAAATTCTAGCAGGTAAATCAGTATAGACAATGATTTGGAGGCTTGAGGGACTTAAGTAACCTGAAACTATATAAAATAGTTAGTAGGTCTGAGAAAATGATGTGTGTCCATCTATGTGTATACATGTGTGCAGTGATGACCCAAGTAAGTCTGTGATCTTTTTTTTTATTTTTGGGTCACAACCAGCAGTGCTCAGGGGTTATTTCTGGCTCTAAGCTCAGAAATCACTCCTGGCAGGCTCTGGGGACCATATGGGATACCGGGATTTGAACCAATGACCTTCTGCATGAAAGGCAAACGGCTTACCTCCGTGCTATCTCTCCAGCCGCAAGTCTGTGATCTTCTTGGCCACCTTCAATATGTGCTCAGCAGCCTCAGGGTGAATAGGTGTATCCCAGTGCAAACAAAGCATAGAAACAGTGCTCCTCTCCCATGCAGACATGCCATTGGAAAAACACGGAGTGAAATGTGGAATTATATTCACTTAGTAATATATCTGGAGAGGAATGTGTGGAATAAAAGGAATTGAGTAGAAAGATAGTTTCTGAATCTCTTATTGTGTCATCTTTGAAATGACATCTTTTCTAGATCTCAACTGGGGAAAGAAACCATGTTTCTAAGATTATACTTCTGTAGCTGCTACTTTTGTTTCTGATATTACTAAATAAATATATAACTACTAATATACACTATGGTATGACAAGTATATTATATATCTTCTTATATGTCTTATGTATATCTTACACATAGATCTTGTATATAATATATTATATATCTTATGTAAATATATATGCCCAAGTAGTGCTCAGGAACCCCAGATGTTTCTCCTAGCAATTCTCAGTCAACTTCCCGTCAGTGCCATACTGGAAATTACTTGAACCATCCCAGTGATTCTTGTGGCTTTCTGGTGCCTCAACTAGAGAGTTGATAAAGGCCTCCACAACTATATTCAGAGGTGCTCAGGGGAAACTGTGGTGGCTAAGATAAAACTAAGGATGTCTGAATGCAAGGCAATGCAAACTGCTTCACTTCCTTTGTCTGTAATAAGACTCTAAGTGCTGCATTATTCCCAGCGACAAGTACATTGCTCCCAATCATAATGCCAATATTTAATAAAATAGCCAAATACAGATTGACTTCAGTTATAAATGCCGTATGCCTCAAAATACCATTTCCAACCTGTTTAATCAAATTTTGTTTGCATAGAAACAGTATTACAATGACTAGTAGGACCATCACACCTCAGCTCTATCACTGATATACAAACTGCCTTTCTACTCTAAAGTTCTATGAGTCTCCATAAAAGACTAGTATAATGATGCATTCTTCGTGGTTTTATTAGTCCCAATATAATAGCTGCACTATTGTCAATGGAGATGTGCATTGTGTAGGAAGCTTGCCACAAAGAGCAGTAAATGCAATTAGAATAGAAAAGGGTCTAATAGGACATGACAGTTGGAAGTGATCACTCTGAACAAGAACTCTGTCCTGAAAAGGGAGAAAGGGACACACAATGCATTCACCCATTAACAATAGTGCAGACAACAGTGTCAGAAGGAGAGAGGGAGAGAGAGATACAGAAAGAGACAGAGAGAGAAGCAAACTTCCTGCCTTAGAGACAGGCAGGATAGTAGGGTGGGGATGGGAGAGAAACAAGGGACATTAGTGCTTAAGGGTGCATAGGTGAAGGATTGTGTACATTGTATGACTGAAATCCAACAATGAACAATTTTGTAACCATGGTGCTTAAATAAAGCAATTGATAAGAAATTTACACCAGAAGTATGTTCAATAAACTCTCACAAAGAAATTATGTACACCAATTTTAGCATTCCATTTTAACATATATTCATAATTTTTTCATACATCTCAATATTATACCAGTATAAACTACTTTTAAATAATACCATCACAATATTTTGAAGTTTCAACTATTGATTCTACCCCCACTGTTTTTGCTATAAAAAGAAACAGGCATAAAAATCTGCAGTGATTATGTGGGGACATAAAATTAGCTCAGCCATTTGCTTGCCATATGAACCAGAGCTATGCACTGAGCTTTTATGAAACTAGCTTCACTTCATCAAAAGAAAAGGGCTGATAACAATCCATTTTAGTTCTGAATTCAATATTCCTTGGACCTTATAAATTTCCAATGACCACCCACGAGTAAATTTTTCAGAATTAACAAAGAAAATGAAGTATATACAGCAGGTCCCAGGCAGTAATTAGAATACATTCATATACTGAGAAATATTTGTTGTTTATCTGACATTCTGATTTACGTGATATTCTGTGTATTATCTATGCATTTATGTTTTATAATCACAGATTATTTTCAGCTATCTGGAGACAATAGGGCTGTCTTACTTTGTCACTCCTGCTTTCTGACACAGTGACATAATATATACAGAGTGTTCTCAAATGTTCTATGATAGTACCAATTCCCTCAAGATAAAGCAGAGCACATGAATAAAAACTCATGAAAAGTTAAAAAAAGAAGACAATCGTTGATAGACTTTAACAATGAAACAATCTGTATTTGTTCTTTTCTGCAGGGTTGTTGTTTCAGTATGTAGTATATCTTATGGAATTTGCCAATTACATTTTTAATAAATTATCTTTATTTAAACACCGTGATTACAAATATAATTATAGTTGTATGATTACAGTCATGTAAAGAAGACCCCCCTTCACCAGTGCAGAATTCCCACCACCAATTTCCCGGATCTACCTACTCCCCACCCCACTCACACCTGTACTCGAGACAGGCTTTTTTTCCCCTTATTCATTCACATTGTTATGATAGTTTTCAGTGTAGTTATTTCTCTAATTGCACTTATCACTCTATGTGGTGAGCTTCATGTCATGAGCCACATCTACATGGGAAGATGGGGGGGGAAATAAGGGTTGGGACTGAGGCAGTAAAATATTAGAAATGAGATTTGTAGGGCAGTATCAAGGTCATAATGCAAGATGGATGTTATGGATTTATAAAATATATGCATACAATACTATCAATAGGAAAACAAGGAGAAAAAATTTCCAGTGACTGTCCCAACATAAACCAGTGCTAGAACGGCCTGCCGTCCTCCCAAAGCGCATTCCCATTAGTGTAGGGAAAGGTAGGGGTGAAGCCTGAGGACCACTAACAGTCCACCTGAACACACTTCTGGCCATCTGAGCTGGAACCCAGAGAAGGCCTGAAGTCAGGGGAAAAAGACAAGGATGACTGGGGGCCTGCCAAGCCTCCCAGCACTCCCCAGGACAGAGAGAAGGGCTCTGGTATGGGGCCTCCCCAAACCACATACCTGGAAATAGCTGGTCTCCAGAATCAAGGAAGAAACCGGAAGCCAGATGTCTGCCTTCCCTCCTCCCTATGCACCTCTCCCCTGGAGTACAGAGGGAGGGGGAAGCCTGAGGACCACTAAGAGTCCACCTGAACCCACTTCTGGCCATCTGAGCTGGCACCCAGGGAAGGCCTAGAGTCAGGGGAAAAAGCAAGTATGGCTGGGGGCCTGCCAAGCCTCCCAGCACTCCCCAGGCCAGGGAGAAGAGCTCTGGTATGGGTCCTCCCCAAACCCCATATCTGGCAAGAGCTGGTCTCCAGAATCAAGGAGGAAACCGGAAGCCAGATGTCTGCCTTCCCTCCTCCCTATGCACCTCCCTGCTGGCACCCAGAGAAGGCCTGGAGTTAGGGGAAAAAGACAAGGACGACTGGGGGCCTGCCAAGCCTCCCAGCACTCTCCAGGCCAGGGAGAAGGGCTCTGGTATGGGGCCTATCCAAACCCCATACCTTGAAATAGCTGGTCTCCAGAATCAAGGAGGAAACCGGAAGCCTGATGTCTGCCTGACGTCCTCCCCATGCACCACTCCCCTGGAGTATGGAGGGAGGGGTGAAGCCTGAGGACCACTAAGAGTCCACCTGAACCCATTTCTGGCCAACTGAGCTGACACCCAGAGAAGGCCTGGAGTCAGGGGAAAAGGACAAAGATGGCTGGGGGCCTGCCAAGCCTCCCAGCACTCCCCAGGCTAGGTTGAAGGGCTCTGGTATGGGTCCTCCCCAAACCCCATACCTGGCAAGAACTGGTCTCCAGAATCAAGGAGGAAACCGGAAGCCAGATGTCTGCCCGCCCTCCTCCCCTGCTAATTACATTTAAAGCATAAAATTTATGCACATTCTGCTTGCAATATACTTGTATATTCTTTTAGTAATCTTTGTTAATAATCATATTCTCTTTTTGATAATGCACTGTGACTTCCTTTTTTCTTAGTATGCCACCGATTTTAGGAATTTATTGATATTTAAAGAAAGAGCTCTTGGCATTATTGGTTTTTCTCTAGAGTTACTCAGATTTAAATGTCACTGACTTGAGCTCTATATTTCAAAGTTCAGTTTTATTGCAGTACCATTTACTTTTAGTGTTGTGAAATTTGGGAGGGGTGTAGATTAAAACCTGCCATAAAAATATTAGCTTTATTGCACCCACCACTGGAAATTCTAGGGCCATAACACTATTAAAATGATCTTTTTTTATTCTTTTCCATACTCTTTCCCATTTAAGACATGGGAATGAAAAACTATTATATAATTTTGACCTCATATTGGTACTTTATTGCTCTTTATAGTCTGGCCTTCACAAGATTGATATACCCACTGGGAGAGCATCTACCCTCCCATAATCCTAAACCCGTTTCATACTGCTTTCTCTGGCTGCTGCATCATAACATATTTAATTCTGAATTTTTTAAGGAGATGCAGGCACACCTGTTGATATTCAGAGCTTACTCCTAGCTCTGCACAGGGCTCATCTTGGCAAACCTCGAGGACCAATTGTGGTCTTGGAGATTGAACAAAGTTTAACTGTGTTCAGTGTACTGCTATACTACCACTCTGGAGCTGAAATTTGAAATATTTTATCTCATATCTTTGAAACTCTTTTCCTATTCTCCTTTTTAAAAAATGAATCACTGTGAAATACCAAGTTAAAAATTTGTTGATGGGTGAGTATCAGTCATTCCAACATCCTTCTCTTTACTTTCTGCTAACAATCTCAATTTTCATCCTACTCCTTCACAGCCTGCCTCTATGGCAGTCACATTTTTTCTTCTATCTTTCTTTTCTTTTTTTCCATTTTCCTTTCCCTTCCCTTCTTTACTTTTTTATTTCCTCCTCTCTATATCTCCCTCCCTCTTTACTTTCCTCCCTCTAAGCACTGTGGTTAGCAATACTGTTACTGAAAGGATATCAAGAAAGCATGAAGTCCTGAATTCCTAAATCATATTGACTATATTACTCTTCCTTTATGTGAGACAGGGATAATGAAAGAGGTTGGTAATGAATAAATTCTCTTCTCCCAGTCCTGATAGAGTACTGTAAGTCTTGATCCCCAGAGAATTTTGATACTGAGAAGGCTCAGAACATAGTTCATAATGATGACTCATCTTTGCTTCTTAGAGTTCTGAATAGGAGTGTGATGAGGTCCCAAGAGATAAAACCACAAAAGTGAAATGACTCTACTAAGACTCTAGTTCTGTAAAAATTTCTCTCTCTGATTCTAATCCAAACTCAGCCTCCAGCTAGTTATCAAGGTTTCTATTTAAATGCTCATATTATTTTATGGTCTCACCATGGTCATATTCATATATTGATTCATACTCTGAAAGTATTTTTCTTTTCTTTCATATTTTGGTGTCGAATTCCCCAGTGATATCCTTGTTTCTATGCAACCAAAAGTAAGATTTTTTTAGTTTGTTCAATTTTAGCTTCTAAGAATTGGCATAGGTTCTTCTCAGCTCTTCATGCATTATAACTCGAAAAAGAAGCACAAATACCTTATGTTCAAATTAGGCTATTTATATCCATAATGTTTCAATATAATGCACTTATTCCAGTTTGTTCATAAAGGTAATAAAGTAAAAATATTTCAGAATTTTATGCCTAGTGGGAACATAATATTAAGTTTAAACTAAATGTTTGTTAGGATAATTGCATCATTGTGAATTTGGCTTCTAGAAAACATTTATTTACCACAGAATGTGTGAGAAGCATGATAATTTTCCCTATCAATATAGAGAGGCACAAGAATAAATTCACAAAACTCAGGGAGATGGCATTCAGATGAAAATGTAACATCAGTTAGTTTTCTGTACATTCATTTAGGTTTCTGTCTAAGTACTTTGAAATGTTCTCAATAATGGAGTTTGGCGATCTTATGACTATGGAGAATGCCAGAGACATATGTTAGAAGTAGTTCTGCATATAAATTGCATTAACATTGTGCAGTGAGTCCCCATTTTCCTAATTGATTTAATAAAAAACCATTCTCCAGTATTGATATCTATCTTTCTAAGAACTTTTGGTCCATTTTTGAGGGGAAATATACATTGAATTCTCAAAAAAGCATGCATATTTGAGATATCATAGCCTTAATGTAAAACATTTAAAAAGAAGTTATATTGTATCCTTGAAGAGTAAAATGCAACACATTTATACAGAAAGCAGAAATTGGCATGGTAAAGTAATGATAAGGACCAGAGCAACAGAATAGGGGTTAAGGTGTTTGCCCTGATAATGCTGATTACGATTAAATTGTTCAGTCCTCAGCTGGGGTCTCTGATCATCACTAGGGGAACACTGAAAGTGGACCAAGGAGTAAATCCTAAAAACAACTGAGGATAACCAAAGTACAAAGTCAACAAACTAGCGTAGAATATGCATTGTCTAGTGACTATGTGATTTGCACTGACAAACTCAGAAAGTCTCAAGGACCACATACAGATATATTCAGGTGAAATAATTCAGAAGTAGAGAGTCTTATTCATCTATAGGTTTTAAGAAAAATAAAAGACATTATTGTAACAATACCCAAAGACAATAAAGATGAGGACTGGAAGGATCGAACCATGATACGAATCTTACCACAAAGAGTGGTGAGTTCAGTTAGAGAAATAAGTACACTGACAACTATCATGAAAATGGTAGTTAGCGAGAGAAATAGAATGTCTGTGTTGAATATAGGCAAGAGGTGAGGTGGGGGAGAAGAAAGATGGAGGGCATAGGTATGGGAATGTTGCACTGGCAAAGGGGTTGTTCTTTTTTTTATAACTAAAACCCAAATACAAACATGTTTGTAATCATGGTGCTTAAATATATTTAAAAAAAGCAAGAAGTACTCAGGGGTTATTCCTGGCTCTGTGCTCAGAAATAACCCTTGGTGGTATTTAGGGGGAATTATGTGATAATGGGAATTGAACCACGTCAATGAATTGAATCAGGCCACATGCAAAGAAAGCAGTTTACTTCTAGTAATAAAACTCTCAATCATCTTACAGTGTTTTATTAACTATTTTTGCTTCCTATTTTTTACTCAATTATTTAATTTATTTTTTGACTTGGGGGCAACCCCCAGTGCTGGTCAGGGCTTATTGTGGCTCTGCAGGGTGTGCTCAGGGAACTATATGGGGTACTGGTGATCAAACAGTTGCCTACAATCCAAGAGCTCTGCCTACTGTGCTATCACTGCAGCCCTAGTACTCAGATATTTTTGTTTTGTTTTGATATTGTCTTCATGATCTGGGCTAGGCTTGATATATGTCACTTTACATTATGACAATATGCACAGACAACTTGCTGCAACAAGGCTATTTCTCAGGCCACAAAATAAAATTGCAATGTTTTTTTTGTCTCTTATTTTACTTTTTAATTTCTCACACTGTCTCTCATGAAAAAGATGTGCCTTAACTTACAGACCCTATCAGGGTACAGATTTTCCTTGATAAGGTAATAGCAACACCACTAGAATTTATATACCCACGGAAGATCTGAATTTACAAGAAAAATACAGAAGTGAGTCCATAGATTAAAGTGTATTTATAGCATCTTTTATTCTTTAGAAAATGGGCTTTTTTTTTTGCTACACTTAAAAGAGATTTGTGTCAAGGTGGATGACTTATCAGAATCCTCTTCAGGAAATAGCAATTCAGCCACTGCTAAATTATTGGCATTCCCTTTTGACATTTTTTAATTAAATAATTTTTGTTTTGTCCAAAATGGATTACAAATCTTTTACAGTTATATTTTAGTTACATGGTGACATTGAATCAGAGGCATTCCCACCACCAGTGCTATCCTCCCCCAACCCTGTTTCTAGCATACATCCCATACACCCCTCCTTTGACTCCTGGTGCTAGTATAAGAGATCTCCTCTGTGTCTAGATGTTGTAGATTGGGTTTTGATTCTGTTGTCATTGGCTTTGAATTTGGCGTTTAAGTCTGATCATTTTTTATTTCTATTCAATGTTCATACAACTGTTTGATCTTGGTACCCTCCATTATTCCCTCCCCCTCAATTTGTGAGGCAGAACATGATGGTTCAAGTTATGTGGATCTGTTTGGAGGAAAGAAAAAAGAAAAAGGAGGAAGCAAAAATTAAACAAGCAAAAAATGGGAGGAGTCCTTCTAGAGGCTATAAATATCAATTTAAGAGAAGAAAGGGAAAAAGGAAGAAAAAACTTAAAAACAATACAAAAATCAAAGAAAAGAAATCAAAAAGTATGATAGCAATAAATACAACAACCAAATAATAACCACAATCCTGAGATTAAAAAAAAACAAAACAAAGCACAGAAAAGGAAAGAAAAAAAACAAGCAACAACAATAAAAAATTTAATTTGTGCTTTTTTGGCATAGGCATAGTAAATATTGGGGAGACTAGAAAGAAAATTTCCTTGGCCTAAGAGATACAGGACTTCTTCATCCTTGAAGCATACTGTCATTGGAATAACTATAGACTCTGTACATGCTGTTTTACTCTCCCCTAGTTCCTTTTGTGATGGTTAGAAACTTTCTGCTCAGTCGTGTCTGATAACAGGCCTCTGTAACTAGAGATCTTGGTATTTGCACAGATCATATGATGGAGACTAGAATGAAGTTTTTCTTATGTTTCTAGAAGTTCTGTTCCATCACTGTAGTTCTAATAAGTCTTATATAATTGATGGTATGTTGATAGTACAAAGCATAGGAGAGTCTTTCACTATGTTTCCAGAAGTTCTTTTCAGTTACAGTTGTCTCAGCCAGACTCTGGGATTAGAAATCTTGCTTGTTGTACAGATAATAGGCCAAAACCTAAACTAGGGTCTTTTATATTGGTCCCAGGATAAATTCTGCCCAGTCATGGTACTCACAGTCAGTCTTCTGTAGCTAGCAATCTTGGCTTTTTCACAAATCAAAGGATGACGTGTCTTCTGATTTCATCTTATTGTTAGGTGGTGAGGTAAGACAACCTGCTTGAAGAACAAGTTGTTACTTGTCAGGATGTCATATCAAAATTGGAGCTTGTTAGTGTCAGAGAAGTATTAATAATGTTCCAGAGGGAGTTTGATTCCTGGAATGGTTGCAGAGAGCCATGTTAGGGCAAAGTCTGAGACCTAGGGTTCAAGGTTGGATGGTTGCTGTCTAATCAAAAGGAGTCTAAGTTAGAACCACATGACATATGTTCAAGGTGGGAGTTGCCCCTGTATTGTAAAATGTAAGAGTTCTTATCCATAGTAGAGCTTGTTTCTACACATAAAATTTCCCCATTTTTGGTATGCCTTTGCAAAAAGAAATGGTACTATATTATATTGCTGGTGCATTTGGGGTGAGAGTGTCAGGATCCATCATCTCTGTGACCTGCTTTTAACTTCAGCTTTTGTCCCAGGCAAGACTTTTTCTTGTAACAGAAACAAAACAGGTGAAGTTTTATATATATACATACATATGTATATATACATAGAGAGAGAGGAAGAAATAAATTAAAAAGGTAGTCAAGGGATACTACCTTACATTTGGGGATAAACAAGTTAAGTGGTAGTATTATAGAGGTCTTAAACTTCTTTTTTATTAATTTTTTATTTTTAATTATGGGCACAAAGATGCAAAGAAAGAGGACAAGGTAAAGTTACAGTGAAAGGACAATCAGCCATAAACAGAATTCTCAGTAGTCTCATTGCTGATATCTTAACTTTGAACTTTCAGTCAAAGAAAATTAAGAAAAATAAAAACAGAACCTATGTATAATTACTTTGTCCCTCAAGTCCCCAGATTGTAGTACATAATATTTCTTAGCAACACACAAAGCAATATAGAGCAATGAAACTTATGTAACTCCTTAAACATTGAAGGCAAAGTACTTTTTTTTACATTTCCATGCACATGCATATTAGTTTAATTTAACCTCAAAAGTTTAAGTGGGTTGTTTTCCTTAAGGATTAGAGTCAAAGGAGCACAGTAAAAATGGCGTTAGAGTGGCAATTATTGTTTGCATAGGCTCACCAAAATATGAGGGACATGGCCTAGATACAAGGAGACCCTACCCCTGAGGTTTCCTGGCATATGACCAATTCTAGGCTCCAGGGAAACTAGATCGTCCAACCCAGGTCATTGTCTGTAGTGCCAATACTTTTATTTTTCACACAGACTCTGTTGTTGGTATCATGTTTCTGTATTAAAGATCCTGAAATCTGCATATCCTACATTGCTGTCAGAATGGTGCAGAGAGTCCTCTCATTTCACCTCACAATTAAAGGGTGATACAGAGAACCCTGTCCTGTAAGCAGGTCGTCTTAGTGTTAAGACTTCTTAGTGTTAAGGGAAGTCTCTTTTGAGAAGGTCGATGTCAGAGCCATGGTAGTGTCATCCCTATAGAGGATTGCTTCCAGGCGTTGTTATAAAAACTTTGGATGTTTCGTAGATAGCTTCCCTGGTTCAGGGGTGAATGGAGGATGCCCATTCTTCTAAGGCCTATGCCAGGTCATTATATCAATGTTCAGGGCGTAAGGTCTCATTGCACTATTTGTGTTCCAATTTCTATTAGATAAGAACTTATTTGTATGTAAATTATTTTCTCATTTTAATGTGCCTATGCAAACAAAGAACAATACCATGTGGCGTTATCTGCGCATATAGAGGCCATAAGAACATGTCCAACAATCCCCATGACGTGGTTCAAGTATAAGCATTAAATGGAGAAACTCTTCCACCAAAATTTCTTATTGAATAGCTCACAAATAGAAGACAAGATAATCAGTGGGTAGATTAGTCACAGTAAAAGAATATTTAGAAAGTATTATAGCTGTTAAAGAAAATACACATAAAATATTCAAAAGACATATGTGTCCATTTTATGTCTTTTGAAATAGTTGGGGGTTGTTAAATCCAATGCACGACTTTGGTCTGTGATTAGGACTGTGCAGTACTGAAGCTAAAAAGGGTAAATGTGGGGTACTGATGGTTGGGGGTGAGAGAGTTAAGGAGTGATAATGAGCTTTGTAGGGGTGTGCGAAAGGGCAGAATCTGTTGGGGCAAGAGGTCGGTCTTGGTGTCTAACAAATTAAAGAACTGAGGGTAAACAGGGTTAATTAAGGGGAAGATAACAAATCCGGATTGGGAGATGAGGGAGTAGAATGGGCTCTGGTGTGGGGGAGGGGAAATATATCAGAGGGGCTATATACATTGTATAGATGAGTTGTTTATAGATTGGGCTTGGCAGTCAGAGAGGACCACTGTATAGGAAGTCATGTCTACACATACACTGATTTTAGAGAGCTATTTGAATATTATCCTCCATCTCTAGGAAATTCCATATTTTTCCTAAAAACAGTTGAGTATTAAGAATATTTTTGGGTGTTGTTAAAAAGTGCACTTTTGAAATAAATACTAGTAAGAAAATAACTCCTGAATGGGGTCCAGTATGCATAGGAGAGGAATTTCTCTCCCCCACCCTCCCCCATGGCCCGATTTACCAGGCGTGGCCCTGAAGACCAGTCTGGCGTGGGGGGTCTCAGTCCCCTGGACTAAGTGGTCAGCCCAGGGGGCCTATGGCTAGCTGTCCTGCCCAGAGCCCCCCAACTTACCAGCTGAAGAGACACAGAAGAACTGGCATGTGGAGTCTTCTGGTTGCAGCCCCTGCTAGAGGTCTTAAACTTATAAAGAAATTATAGGCATCCCCATTGTCTTTTGAGATATTCTTGTGATGGGTGGAATCCAGGGTAAATTTTTATCACTCACACTGGTCTTGTTGAGTTTCATAAATGATTTGCAGCTGAAAGAGCTTGGGTAGAGTTCTTGCATTGGAGGTTCTTCTAG
Source organism: Suncus etruscus (assembly GCF_024139225.1). NCBI lineage: Eukaryota > Metazoa > Chordata > Mammalia > Eulipotyphla > Soricidae > Suncus > Suncus etruscus. The sequence continues at coordinate 37,579,302 of NC_064868.1, forward strand.
AGTTGAATCTGGTATCAAGCAAGAGTTCACATTTGGGGGGGGGTTGAGAAAGACGGCCAACAGCATGAGTTAGCAGGAGTATTTGTTGTGGTATCTTGCTGGGGGATGAGATATGGGGCTGAATGTGTGTCCCTTCACTTGGGAGCTGAGTAATGGCTTATTGGGGCAGGAGGTTGATCTTGATACCTAATGGGTTAAGAACTGAGGGTAAAGAGCGTTAATAAGGTGGTCTATCAGATTGTGATTGGGAGTGAAGTGATAGTAGGATTTCTGAAGGGTATCCCACAGATTTTGATAATTTGTCTCTTCATTATCATTTGTATCAAGGAATCTTTATATTTCTTCCTTGGATTCCTCTTTGATCTAGCTGTTGTTGAGGAGCATATTGTTTAATCTCCAGGTGTTAGATTTTCTCCATAGCTTCTTTTACAGTCAATCTTGATCTCTGCTGCATAATAACCTGATAGGGTGCTTCTAATGATCCTTATATTTGTAACTTCATGCAAATATATATATATATATCCTAAGTCATGATTTATTTTGGAGAGTCTTCCATGTGCCCTTGAGAAAAACGTGTATTCTGCATTCTGGAGGTGGAGTGCCCTTTATAAGTCCATTAGACCTAGTTATTCTAATTTCTCATTTAGGGCTCTTATTTCTTCACTAGTTTTCTGTCTGGTGGATCTGTTCAGTGGTGAAAGAGAAGTATTGAGATCTCCTACGATTATCACATTTTCTTCCATATGTTTCTCCAGGTTTGCAAGTAAATGCCTTACATATTTTTCTGGTTTTGCATTTGGTGCATAAATGTTGACCAGAGTTAGTACTTCTTGGTCTAGTGTTCCCCTGATCAGTAGGTAGTGACCCTCTTTGTCTCTGATCACTTTCCTGAGGTTGAATGCAATTTGTTCTGATATAAGAATAGCTGTCCCCATTGTTTTTGTTTTCCATTGCCTTGAGTAATTGATTTTCATCCTTTTCTTCTTAGCTTGTGTCTATCCTGCACTTTTAGGTGTGTTTCTTGCAGGCCGCAGAAATCTGGTTTTTGTTTTCTGATCCAACATTCTACTATGTGTCTTTTGAAGGGAGATTTTTATCCATTGACATTTAAGGAGATTATTGACATAGAGGTTGTTGTGCAATTGTATTGAGTAGGATGGCTGTTGCTATAACTGGGTGTTAGGATTGTGCAATTCAACTCTGAGTAGTTCATTTACATTCAGCTTGGTTAATGCAAATAGCGCGAGTTCTTTTTTGTCTGAGAATATTTTTAGTCCTCCCTACCATATGAATGAGAGTTTTTCTGGGTAGTTGACTCTAGGTTGGAAGTTTCTTTCATTCAGTAGCTTAAATATGTTGTTCTACTGTCTTGGATTGTTTTAAATGGGAGAACTGGTATGATTCTTATGTTCCTTCCTTTGTAGTTGAGAGCTTTTTCTCCCTTAATGCTTTAAGGACTTAATCTTTCTCTTTGTTTTTTGCTTGTTTGTTGGTTGGTTTGTTTTTGCCATTTGGATTATTATATGTCTTGGAGTTGGTTTATTATGGTCTATTTTATTAAGGACTCTTCACCTCTTGGATTTACACTGGAGCCTCTTTCCAGAGAGTGGGAAATTTTTCTGCTATTCTTTTCTGACTACTTGTTCTTCCCCTTTCCCTGTTTCTTCCCCCTATGGTATTCCTACAATCCGTAGATTATTTCTTCTGTCTTTGTTCATTAAATACCTAAAATTTTCTTCTGATGCTTTACCTCTTATTTTCTTATTGGTTTCTTTGACATTTTTGGCTTGTAGTTTTTCTTCAAGTTCCTCTATGCGATTCTCCAACTGTGCAATTCTGCTATTATGGCTTGCTAAGACGCTTTTTATTTTCTTAAATTCCTTTTGTATGTACTCTCTCATCTTCTGTAAAAGATCTTTGAGTTGGTTGATTTGTTTACCTATGGATTTCATTAACTCATTGGCTAGTGATTCCTTTATTTCTATTGATATGATTTTCTTTGCCACTTTTAGGTTCTCATCTATTGGGCTCATGCATTTTGATGGGCTTGGAAACTTGCTAGAATATTTCTCTATATCCCCGGCTGCTATTGTCTTCCTTTGTTAACCCATATTTCTTTGCAGTTTGTGGCTCAGAGCATTCTGCCTTCGGGTATCAGCCCTACTTTGTTTCCTGTGGTGTGGAACTTGGTCTTTTCTTTGACGTGCCACCCCTAAGCAGGGGTAATGGTGGTGGTCACCGAGGTTTGGCCCTGCACTCTTGTCTCTTCCCTTCCGATACCTGTGAGAAGGAGCAGGGTTGCCCTCTGCCAGCAATTTACAAGTGCCCACAATGGCAGCCTCTGAGCTGGTATTCTGCCCTCACTTCTCATTCCTATACTGTGATGAGGTGCAGAATTGCCATCCAAGACACAGCCCAAAAGCTCCCACAATGGTGGCCTCCACACTGGTAGCTTGACATTTCTTCTTACTGCCATCTTATAAAGACTGGAAATGTAAGAGTACCAAAAGTTTTTATAATTCTATCTACACTATGTTCCTTTCCTTCTATGTTCACAATCTTCAATGGCCTTTCAGGTGTCTTGTACCTCTGGCTTTGCCTTTCTATAACTACAACCTAAAACTAGAATGATACTCAAGAGAAGTCTATGGTCTTGCCTTTTAAAGTACAGCCATCCTTCCAGCCAATTACAGCATGAATCGAAATTGTTCAAGGCTGTCACAATTGAATTCAGTCTCTCTACTCATAAGCACAGAGGACACAAAGATTAGAAAATAAATCTCTGCATGTCAAGTTGTAGAGCTATAGTTCTCTAATCCTTTGTTAAAGAAAGGCACTCTGTAATCAAATGCTATCCTGTCATCCTAGTTCTTTCCACTTTGTTATATATCCCACTAAGAAGTCAGCTAAACATGTGTTCCATTTTTTCACCAAAATGTGACTGTCAGAATCCCTAAGAGAGAAAGAAAACTTTGGTGGAAGCCAAATTTTATTATCCCAGGTGAGACTTGGAAACGAGCTGAGGATTTTAGTGGACTCACTCCTATTCTGGGGAAATCATAATAGCCAAAGTCTGTATCAACACAGTTCTTCTATTCCTTTAAAGGATCCTTTGTTTTTTAGCATATGCTAAGTGATATATTATTTAAAAGATCTTGGAAGATAAAGCACATGAAAAAGGCAAAAGCTAAGATTATCAAATGTTCACTGAGTAGTTCTAGTCTATATCTTTGAGAAGAAACTAACGTTATATATCTTTGAGAATAAACTAATGAATTTATAGATTATTAATATAATACTATTAAATGCCTTTTATTCTTTTGGCAGCTACATTAGAGACATGATTAGCTATTTATTCCATTTAGGATTTTTTGGGACCACACTGGTTATGATCAGGGGTTACTCCTGACTCTGTGTTCAGATGTCACTCCTGGCAGGCTCAGGGGGAAAGTGATGCCTCCCATATTCCTTTTCCAAGGGTTGCTCTAGCTATTCGTGGGTGTTTATTGTTCCAAATAAATTTCAGGAGTGTTTGATTCACTTTTTTAAAGAATGTCATGAGTATCTTTAGAAAGACTGCATTAAAATTTACAATTCTTTGGGAAGTATTGGCATTTTAATGATGTATATCCTACCAAACTATGAGCAGGGTATGTGCCTCCATTTTTGTGTGTCCTCTTATTTCTTGAAGCAGGGTTTTGCAGTTTTTTTTTGTATGGTGCTTCACCAATTTAGTCAAGTTCATTCCAAGATATTTGACGTTGTGGGCAATAATGTGAGTGGGATTGTTTTTTTTAATGTTCATTTCTTCTTTATCATTATTGGTGTACAACAATGCCATTGATTATTGCATGTTAATTTTTATGCATGCCACATTTCTACATGAATCTATTTTTTCTAGAAGTTATTTGGGAGAGTCTTCAGGGTTTTCTAAATATAGTATCATGTCATCTTCAAACAGTAAGAACTTGATTTTTCCTTTCCTATCTGGATGCCCTTGATATTTTTTCGTGTCTAATCGCTATGAGAAGAAATTCTAGCAATATATTTAATATGGATGGTGAGAGAGGGCAGCATGGTCTTGTACCAGATATTAGAGGAAAGGTTCTTAGTTTATCTCCATTGAGAATAATATGTGGCATTGACTTGTCGTAGATGGCCTTGACTATATTGAGAAAAGTTCTTTCCATTCCCATCTTGATGAGAGATTGTATCACGAATGGATGTTGGACCTTATCAAATGCTTTATCTGCATCTATTGATATGATAATATGGTTTTTATTTTTATTTGTTTTTTGGGCCACACCCTGTGACATTCAGGGATTACTTCCCTCTATGCACTCAGAAATTGCTCCTGGCTCTGGGAAAAAATAATACACTAGGAATCGAACCAAGGTCCATCCTATATTGGCTGCATGCAAGGCAAACACCTACAAATTGTGCCATCACTCTGGTTCCATAAGGTTTTTATTTTTCTTTTTGTTGATATGGTGTATTATGTTGATTGATTTACATATGTTAAACCAACCTCGCATTTCTGGAATAAAATCCACTTGGTCATGGTTTATAAACTTCTTGATGAGGTATTGGATCTTATTTACCAGAATTTTGTTGAGAACCTTTGTGTCTGTATTTATCAGGAATATTGTTCTGTTGTTTTCTTTTTTGCAGAATCTCTGGTTTTGGTATCAAGTTGATGTTAGCTCATAAAAACAATTTGGGAGTGTTCTTAATTTTTCAATTTCATGAAAGAGCCTGAAAAGCATTGGTAGTTGTTCTTAAAAGGTTTGAAGGAATGTGTTATTGAATCCATTTGGGCCTGGGATTTATTTTTGGGAAGAGTTTTAATTAACATTTTAGTTTCCTCAGTATTAATAGGTCTTTAGATATGCTAGATCATGCTACTTTAATTGTGGATGATTATAAGTCTAAGAACTTATCCATATCTTCCATGTTCTCATGTTTCATGGCATAAAGTTTCTCAAAGTAGTCTTGGATTACAGATCTTTGCAGTATCTGTAGTGTTCTCTCTTTTTTCATTTCTATTCCGGTTTTTAAGTTTCTGTCTCTCTGTTTCTTTGTGAGTTTTGCTAATGGTTTATTAATCTCCTTTATTTTTTCAAAGAACCAACTTTTGCATTTGTTGATTATTTTAGATTATTTATTGATTTCCACCTCATTTATTTCTGCTTTATGTTTTGTTATTTCCTTCCACCTACCTATTTTTGAAACTTATTTTTGGTTTCTTTTGTTGAACCTTTTTGTAATGTTATAAGCTGTGTCATTAAGCTTTTTATATAGACCCCTTCTTCCTTTCTGATGTGGGCTTGCAAAGCAATAAATTTTCCTCTTAGTATTGCTTTTGCTGTGTCCCATAAATTTTTGGTAAATTGTGACTTATTGTAATTTATTTCCAGGAATGTTTTCATTTTCTTTTAGATTTCATCCCTGATCCACTCGTTGTTAAATAGTGAGCTGTTTAATTTCCAGGTGTGGAAAAATTTTTTTCTGTGTACCTTTGCAATTCACTTCTAATTTCAGTACTTTGTGATCTGATAAGGCTGTCTTTACAATTTCTATCCTCTTGAGTTTTTGGAACTATGTTTTATGGGCCAGCATGTGGTCTATCCTAGACAATGACCATGTGCATTGAAGAAGAACGTGTATCCAGTTTTCTGGATATTGATTGCCCTATATACTAGGCCACCTCTTTTCACTTCTCCTTTTAGAGCTAGTATATTCTTGTTGGGTTTTAGCCTCGTTGATCTATCAAGGTGTGACAAGGCAGTGTTGAGGCCTCGCACTATTATTATGTTGCCAATGTTGTCTCCTTTCAGATTTGTCAATAACTGCATCCAGTATTTTGCTGGTCCCTCATTGGGTGCATATATGTTTGGGAGTGTGATTTTTTCCTGTTGTACATATCTCTTGATCAATACAAAATATCCATCTTTGTCCCCTATAGCCTTTATGAGTCTAAAATCTATGTCTTCAGATTCCAATATGATAACTCCAGATTTTTTAATTATTTATTTAAAGAAAGTGTATCACAATTTTGACATAACTGATCATAATACATTTGTTTTGGGATGACAGAAAGCAAAGTTATTAAAAATAGAAAGAGAACAGAGAATTTAAAAAATGGAAGGAGTGAAAGTTCATTATCAGTTATATCTGTGAAATTTATTGTATCACTTATAAAGTCATTAATGTGATAGCCAAATGTTTACTATGCTCCCTTTTTTATTCTCCAGAGACGGAAAATACATTAAAAATGTGTGTGTGCCAATTGCTGTATGCATAGGCACAGAAAAATATGGAAGAAATTGTAAATAAATACCTTTGGCCTAAAAAACAGGGAGATCTTACCTCCATAGCACTTTGGCATAAGACCAACTCAAGGCTTCAGGAATACTCGGTTGTCCAACCTCCTAGTCTTTCTCTGTGGTCAGCTTTTCAGTCTCATATGTTTTGCTGTCAGGTTTCTGTATAGATCCTAGTTTCTGTACGGGTTCTTTGTCGAAGACTGGGTGGTGTGTGGTGTCTTTTGGTTCTTTCACTCCATCAGTTAACATTGCAGAGAATACTTCCCTAAAAGCAGACTATTGCTGTTGCCTATATCACTCTGTTTTCAGGGTGATATAAGAACTGTTTTTGGTGTAAGTCAGTGCTGTGACTGTAGTAGGACCTTCCTTGGAAGAATTTATATTTCTGGTACTGGAGTGGGAAACCTTCTTTGTTTCTATAAGAGGTATCCCGATTCAGGGGATAAATAGTTAGTGTCGAATCAACTGAAGACTAAGCCAAGTCAATATGCCAAGTGTCTAGGGTGTAAGGTCCCACTGCAGTATAAAAATTTTGTGTTCCCATCTCTAATAGATAAGAACTTGTTTGCAACTATTTCCCATTTTGATGTGCCCATGCAAAAGGGGACAGTGTCACAGGGAGTTACTAGTGCTTATGTGGGCTGAGGTTTCAAGACCAACAGACCCAGAGCATTTTCCAGAGCATTTTGTTTACATGAACTCTACAGAAATTTGTCTACTAGTACACTGTAGTATAATACACTAGAATATAATACTCCAGCTTTTTTTTGGGGGGGTCACACCTGGTGACACTTAGAAGTTACTCCTGGTTATGTGCTCAGAAATTACTCCTGGCTTTGGGTATCATATAGGATGCCAGGGGATCAAATCACGGTCCGTTCTAGGAAAGTGCTGGCAAGGCAGACACCTTACCGCTCCATGCCACTGCCCTGGCCCCACACTCCAGCTTTTTTTTTTTAATATAATTTTTATTTTGATCATAGTGGCTTACATATTGTTGACAATAATATTTTAGGTACATATTTACATAAAATCAGGGGAGATTCCCATCACCAATTTGTCCTCCCTACACCTTCATTATTGTCCTACTTCCCATATCCTCTTCCCTCAACCCAGGGCTGCTAGAATATGTGGTCCCCTCTGCACCTCGCCTACTACTTAGTAGTCTTGCACCTGTTTGGTCTTGGTGCCTCTCTTATTTCACCCTCTAACTGGGAGGCAGGACTAGCTAGTTCAAGTTATGTGGTTTTTTTTTGAAGAAGAGAAAAGTAATAAACTGGGGTAAAAGTCTAATACACCGAAAATGGGCAGAATCTTTCTAGAGGCTCTCATCATCGATTTGAGAGATGAAGGAGAAAAAGAAGGTGAAACACTCCACCAGTACAAAAAGAAGTGTCAAATATCCAGTGAGGACTCCAACAATAATGATAAGCACCACAAAAAAAAAAAAAACACGCCATGGTCTTAAGATAAGAAACATGGCATAGCACATAAAGAAAGAAAAGAAAAGAAGAGAAACAAATAAGTATAACTGGGGACAACAACTTCAATAACCACACCCAAACAAAGAAAGTAGATAGGTAAATAAAAAATAATAATAAATGAAGATAAAAAATAATATATAAAAATAAGCAATGTTTTGTGCTTTTTTCCCCTTCCTGCCTTGTCGCAGTAAATATTGGGGTCATTCAAAAAGGAATTCACTTGGTGAAAGAGATATGGGGTTTCTCCATCCTTGGAGTATATTGTCATGGGATTAACTATAGACTCTGTTCAGGATCATTTACTCCACTACAGCTTTTTTATAGAGTTGTTGCTTGGATGATTTTCCTCCAACCTTTGATTTTACGCCTATGTTTGTTCTGACCATTCAAATGATCTTTCGTAATTCAGAGAGCTTTATTATTTTAGTTATACTTGCAACTCCCATATTTAGTTACAAGAAATTATTTGAATCAAGACCCATACTTTCAGAAGCTTAGTTATAGATACATAGACAAGGTTTACATATGAGAAGTAGAGCCCTTATACATGACACAATTTGTGGCCAATGACTGGAACATAAGGATCAGGAAATGTAGATTTTAAAAGAAAAGATACACAGGGCTGACGAGATATGGAGCAAGGAAAGTCTCTTCCACAAGCGGCGTTGACACAACTGGTTACTCACTTGGAAAAAAAAAGCTAATTCAGATCCCACCTAACACTATGTGAAAAGGTATAATCCAAATAGATTAAAGACATTTATTAAATGTGAAACCATAAGGTATTTAGAACAACATGAAGGTAAAAAAAAAAACTCCGTGACATTGTGACTAAAGGCATCTTTAAGGAGGGAAAAGCACTCTCCAAACAAGTGGAAGCAGAGATAAACAGATGGGAATATATTAAGCTGAGAAGCTTCTGAACCTCAAAAGAAATAGTGCCCTTGATACAAGAGCCTCCCACTGAGTGAGAGAAACTACTTACTCAATACCCATCAAATAAGGGGCTAATATTCAAAATATACAAATCACTGACTAAACTTTACAAAAATATCTCATCCCATCAAAAATTGGGGAGAAGAAATGAACAGACACTTTGTCAAAGAAGAAATACAAATTGCCAAAAGGCACATGAAAAATATGTTCCACATTACTAATCATCAGAGAGATGCAAAACAAAACAACGATGAGGTACCATCTCATGCTACTGAGATTGGCACAAATCAAATTGACTGAGACCAAGCAGTGCTAGCAGGATATGGAGAGAAAGGAACTCTTTTTCACTGCTGGTAGGAATCCCATCTAGTCCAACCTTTATGGAACGCAAATGGAGATTCCTCCAAAAACTGGACATTCAGCTCCCATTTGACCCAGCAATACCACACCTAGGGATATACCTTAGGAACACAAAAATACAATTCAAAAATCCCTTCCTCACACCTATATTCATTGCAGTGCTATTTACAATAGCCAGACTCTGGAAAAAACCATGTTGTTGCCCTTCAACAAATGAATGGCTAAAGAAACTGGAACATATACACAATGGAATATCATGAAGCCATCAGGAGAAATGATGTCATGAAATTTTTCTATACATATATGTATATGGATTCTATTATGCTGAGTGAAATAAGTTATAGGAGAGAGATAGACGCAGAATAGTGTCATCTATGAGTTTTAAGAATAATAAAAGGGCCTGTGCTTCTGAATCCAGAAGGTTTCCACAGAGGCATAGGGAGCACACCCCCAAAAAACTGCATTTTGAAGCTGCTGAGTAAGTACATTCTGGCTGCAGGGGTCACTGTCCAATAAGCTGAGGTCTCTGGCTTGTGGAGGCTCTGCCCTGCTGTGCCTTTGTTCACTCTGAGGACTGTCAACTAGAGGCAGCAGAAGAGCGTGGTCTTTGATTCGCAGCTGCGCATTCTTTCTAACCAATGAACCCCACCACAACACGCAGGAAAAACCACACTACAAGCATGAAAATGGGGAAACCTTGCAGGCAAACACCATCCACAGAGAATGAAGATGAAATCTTGGTTGACCTAATAAATTCTAACCACCTGATTACCTTTCAGATAAGTTTAGATATAGAAATATGGAATATGTTTATAGAAATCAAAAAAAGCATAGATCGATCTGAAGAGAACACAAAGACAGAAATCATAAAACTCTAAATTGAAATAACAGATCAGAAAAACACGGTTGCTCAACTGAAAATCTCAATGGATAGCCTCGCCAACAGGGTATCAGCAGATGAGGAGAGAATCGGAGTACTGGAAGATGTGATGCAGAAAAACTCAACACAACAGAAGAAATTGGAAAAGAACCTTAAGACAAACAAACAAGCAATGGAAAAAGTACTCAAGGCATGCAAACAGATGAAAATAGAAGTCTTTAATAAACTAAAAAGAAACAACATAAGAATCAATGGAGTCCCAGAAACCCAGGAAGGAGATCTCCAGGAAGAATCAACTGTCAAAGACATCATTAAAGAAATACTCCTAGAGTTAAAGACTACATGCAATCATATCCTGCATGCCCGAAGAGTACCAGCTAAAAGAGACCCAAAGAAAAACACCCCAAGACATATCCTCGTTACAATGACAAATCCCATAGATAGAGATAGAATACTGAAAGCAGCAAGATCAAAAAGGAAAATTACATTCAAAGGAGCATCCCTAAGACTTACAGAAGACTTGTCAAAAGAAACTCTCAAGGCCAGAAGACAGTGGTGGGTTATTGTGACAAGACTGAGTGAAATGTATGCCTCACCGAGAATTCTGCACCCAGCCCGACTCACCTTCAGGTTTGAAGGAAGAATACAAAGCTTCATTGATAAACAACAGCTCAGAAACGTCAAAGATGATAAACCAGCCTTAAAGGAAAAACTGACAGTCTACTCTAATACAAGAGAGATCAACAAACACAGCAAACTTATCTACAAAGATGACATTAAATCCTATGACAATCATCTCCCTCAATGTCAATGGACTAAATTCACCAATTAAAAGACACAGAGTAGCAAAATTGGTCAAAAAGATGAATCCAACCTTCTGCTGCCTACAAGAAACACATCTGAATAGTCAGAACAAACATAGACTCAAAATCAAAGGCTGGAGGAAAATCATCCAAGCAAACAACACCCTCAAAAAAGCTGGGTGGCCATATTAATATCTGATGACACCAACTTTATACTCAGAAAAGTGGTAGGGACGAAGATGTACTCTATGTATTAATCAAGGAATATGTACAATAGGAAGAAATCAGACTATTAAACATCTATGCACCCAATGAGAGACCAGCAAATTATCTAATACAATTACTGACAAATCTTAAAGAAGAAATCAATAATAACACAATAATTGTGGGAGACCTCAACAGCCCTATCAACACATGATATGTCAACCAGATTGAAACCCAACAAAAACATACTAGCCCTGAAAAGAGTTATGGAAGAAAGAGGACTAGTAGATATATACAGGACACTCCATCCCAAAAAACCTGGATACACATTCTTTTCCAATGTACATGGGTCATTCTCCAGAATAGACTACATGATGACACATAAATCATACCTCCATAAAATCAAGAGGATAGAAATCTTGCAGGCTACCTTTGCTGACCACAAGGCTCTGAAATTAGATGTGAACTACAAAGCCACACAGAAGAAAACCTTTAACAATTGGAAAATAAACATCCTGCTACTGAACAACCAGTGGATCCGAGATGAAATAAAAAAGAAAATCAAAACTTTCCTGGAAACAAATGATAATGAAGACAAAAACTGCCAGAATCTATGGGACACAGCAAAAACGGTCCTGAGAGGAAAATTTATAGCTCTATAAGCACACATCAGGAAGGAAGAAGGAGCATGCCTGAATAACTTAATGACGCAGCTGAAAAAATTAGAAAATGACCAACAAAAGGGACCAAACACAGAGAAGGAAATAACAAAGCTGAAAGCAGAACTCAATGAAGTGGAAAACCAAAAAGAAACCCGAAAGATCAACGAAAGCAGAAGCTGGTTCTTTGAAAAAACAAACAAGATTGATAAACCATTGGCAAAACAAACAAAGAAAGAGAGAGAACTGATAACCCATATTAGAAATGAAAGGGGGAGATCACGACAGAAATTGCAGAGATCCAAAGGGTCATCAGAAACTACTTTGAGAAACTTTATGCTACAAAACATGAGAACCTAGAAGAAATGGAAAAAAATTTGGACACTGATAACCTTCCACATTTAAGTAAGGAGGATGTAGCATATCTAAACACCCCCATCACTACTGAGGAAATTGAAACTGTAATCAAACATCTACCCCCCAAAAAAGCCCAGGCCCAGATGGTTTTCCTAATGAATTTTTTTAAATATTTCAAGAGGACTTACTACCAATCCTAGCCAAGCTCTTCCATGAAATTGAAAAAAGGGAAAACTCCCAAACAGCTTTTATGAAGCCAACATCACCTTGGTACCAAAACCAGACAGAGACGCTGCCAAAAAGGAAAATTACAGACCAATATCCCTGATGAATCCTGATGCAAATATCTTCAAAAAATCCTGGCAAATAGGATCCAATGCATCATCAAGAAGATCATACACTATGACAAAGTAGGTTTCATCCCAGTAATGCAAGGATGGTTTAACATTCGTAAATCTATCAATATCATACACAACATCAACAACAAGAAAAATAAAAATCACATGATCATATCAATAGATGCAGAGAAAGCATTTTATAAGGTCCAACACCCATTCTTGATCAAAACACTCAGAAAGATGGGAATGGAAGGAACCTTTCTCAATCTAGTTGAAGCCATCTACCACAAGCCAATGGCAAATATTATCTGAAATGAAGAAAAACTAAAAGCCTTTCCTCTAAATTCTGGTACAAGGCAAAGCTGTCCGCTCTCACCACTCCTCTTCAACAGAGTACTGTAAGTTCTTGCTATAGCAATCAGGCAATAAAAAGATATCAAGGGAATCCAGATAGGAAAGGAAGAAGTCAAGCTCTCATTGTTTGCAGACGACATGATACTCTACTTAGAAAACCCTAAATACGCTACCAAAAAGCTTCTAGAAACAATAGAATCATATAGCAAGGTGTCAGGCTACAAAATCAACCTACAAAAGTCAATGGCATTTTATACACCAATAATGACAGGGAAGAGATGGAAGTCAGGAAGGCCATCCCATTCACAGTAGTGCCACACAAACTCAAATATCTCGGAGTCAACTTGACCAAAGACGTGAAAGACCTATACAAATAAAACTATAAAGCCCTGCTCCAAGAAATAAGAGAGGACATACAGAAATGGAAACACATACCATGTTCATGGACTGGCAGGATTAACATCATTAAAATGGCAATACTTCCCAAAGCATTATACAGATTTAATGCGATCCCCTTAAAATACCCATGGCATTCTTCAAAGAAGTGGATCAAACACTTTTAAAGTTCATCTGGAACAATAAACACCCTCGAATAGCTAAATCACTCCTAGGGAAAAGGAAAATGGGAGGCATTACTTTCCCCAACTTTAAACTCTACTACAAAGCAATAGTTATCAAAACAGCATGGTATTGACCTTCAGATCAATGGAATAGGCTTGAGTTCTCAGAGAACGTTCCTCAGACATAAAATTACCTAATTTTTGACAAAGGAGCAAGAAATCCTAAGTGGATCAGGGAAAACCTCTTCAACAAGTGGTGCTGGCAGAACTGATTAGCCACTTTTAAAAAAAGCGAACATAGACCCCCAGTTAACATCATGTACGAAGGTAAAATCCAAGTGAATTAAAGACCTTGATATCGACTTCGGGGAAAACTCCTATCTCTGTCTGCCTGAAACTGTGCTTCTGAACTTCCGAAGGTTTCCTCAGGGGCCTAGGGAGCGCACCCCCAAAAACACTGCATTTTGAAGCTGGTGAGTGCGTGCATTCTGGGGCCGCGGAATCGCTTTGCCCTGCCCTGCCTTTGTTCACTCTGAGGACTTCGGGGAAAATGCCTATCTCTGTCTGCCTGAAACTGTGCTTCTGAACTTCTGAAGGTTTCCTCAGGGGCCTAGGGAGCGCACCCCCAAAAACACTGCATTTTGAAGCTGGTGAGTGCGTGTATTCTGGGGCCGCGGAATCGCTTTGCCCTGCCCTGCCTTTGTTCACTCTGAGGACTTCGGGGAAAACGCCTATCTCTGTCTGCCTGAAACTGTGCTTCTGAACTTCCGAAGGTTTCCTCAGGGGCCTAGGGAGCGCACCCCCAAAAACATTGCATTTTGAAGCTGGTGAGTGCGTGCATTCTGGGGCCGCGGAATCGCTTTGCCCTGCCCTGCCTTTGTTCACTCTGTGGACTTCGGGGAAAACGCCTATCTCTGTCTGCTTGAAACTGTGCTTCTGAACTTCCGAAGGTTTCCTCAGGGGCCTAGGGAGCGCACCCCCAAAAACACTGCATTTTGAAGCTGGTGAGTGCGTGCATTCTGGGGCCGCGGAATCGCTTTGCCCTGCCCTGCCTTTGTTCACTCTGAGGACTTCGGGGAAAACGCCTATCTCTGTCTGCCTGAAACTGTGCTTCTGAACTTCCGAAGGTTTCCTCAGGGGCCTAGGGAGCGCACCCCCAAAAACACTGCATTTTGAAGCTGGTGAGTGCGTGCATTCTGGGGCCGTGGAATCGCTTTGCCCTGCCCTGCCTTTGTTCACTCTGAGGACTTCGGGGAAAATGCCTATCTCTGTCTGCCTGAAACTGTGCTTCTGAACTTCCGAAGGTTTCCTCAGGGGCCTAGGGAGCGCACCCCCAAAAACATTGCATTTTGAAGCTGGTGAGTGCGTGCATTCTGGGGCCGCGGAATCGCTTTGCCCTGCCCTGCCTTTGTTCACTCTGAGGACTTCGGGGAAAACGCCTATCTCTGTCTGCCTGAAACTGTGCTTCTGAACTTCCGAAGGTTTCCTCAGGGGCCTAGGGAGCGCACCCCCAAAAACATTGCATTTTGAAGCTGGTGAGTGCGTGCATTCTGGGGCCGCGGAATCGCTTTGCCCTGCCCTGCCTTTGTTCACTCTGAGGACTTGCAACTAGAGGCAACAGAAGCGCTCAGCCGCTTCACTTCCCTTTGCAGCCGCGAACTCTTCCTAATCAATGAACCCCACCACAACACGCAGGAAAAACCACACTACAAGCGTGACAATGGGGAAAACTCGCAGGCAAACACCATCCATAGAGAATGAAGACGAAAGCTCGGTTGATCTAATAAATTACAACCACCTGATTAACCTTTCAGATAAGGAGTTTAGAGTAGAAATATGGAATATGTTTGTAGACCTCAAAAAGAGCATAGATCGATCTGAAGAGAACACAAAAACAGAAATCAGAAAACTCCAAACTGAAATAACAGATCTGAAAAATACGGTTGCTCAACTGAAAACCACAATGGATAGCCTCGCCAACAGGGTATCAGCAGCTGAGGAGAGAATCGGAGTACTGGAAGATGAGATGCAGAAAAGCTCAACACAACAGAAGAAATTGGAAAAGAACACTAAGACAAACGAACAGGCAATGGAAAATGTACTCAAGGCATGCGAAGAGATGAAAATAGAAGTCTTTGATAAACTCAACAGAAACAACATAAGAATCATTGGAGTCCCAGAAACCCAGGAAGGAGATCTCCAAGAAGAATCAACTGTCAAAGACATCATCAAAGAGATACTCCCAGAATTAAAGCCTACATGCAATCAAATACTGCATGCCCGAAGAATACCAGCTAAAAGAGACCCAAAGAAAAACACCCCAAGACACATCCTCGTTACAATGACAAATCCCATAGATAGGGATAGAATACTGAAAGCAGCAAGATCAAAAAGGGAAATTACATTCAAAGGAGCATCCCTAAGACTTACAGCAGACATGTCACAAGAAACTCTCAAGGCCAGAAGACAGTGGTTGGATATTGTGACAAGATTGAATGAAATGAATGCCTCCCCAAGAATACTGCACCCAGCCCGACTCACATTCAGGTTTGGAGGAAGAATACACAGCTTCACGGATAAACAACAGCTCAGAAACTTCACAGAAGATAAGCCAGCCTTAAAGGAAAAACTGACAGGTCTACTCTAAGACAAGAGAGACCAACAAACACAGCAAACTTATCTACAAAGATGACATTAAATCCTATGACAATCATCTCCCTCAATGTCAATGGACTAAATTCACCAATTAAAAGACACAGAGTGGCAAAATGGGTCAAAAAGATGAATCCAACCTTCTGCTGCCTACAAGAAACACATCTGAATAGTCAGAACAAACATAGACTCAAAATCAAAGGTTGGAAGAAAATTATCCAAGCAAACAACACCCTGAAAAAAGCTGGGGTGGCCATATTAATATCAGATGACACCAACTTTATACTCAGAAAAGTGGTAAGGGACAAAGATGGACACTATGTACTAATCAAGGGATATGTGCAACAGGAAGAAATCAGACTATTAAACATATATGCACCCAATGAGAGACCAGCAAATTATCTAATACAATTACTGACAAATCTGAAAGAAGAAATCAATACTAACACAATCATTGTGGGAGACTTCAACACAGCCCTATCAACACTTGATAGGTCAACCAGACTGAAACCCAACAAAAACATACTAGCCCTGAAAAGTGTTATGGAAGAAAGAGGACTAGTAGATATATACAGGACACTCCATCCCAAAAAACCTGGATACACATTCTTTTCCAATGTACATGTGTCATTCTCCAGAATAGACTACATGCTGACACATAAAACATACCTCCATAAAATCAAGAGGATAGAAATCTTGCAGGCTACCTTTGCTGACCACAAGGCTCTGAAATTAGATGTGAACTACAAAGCCACACAGAAGAAAAACTTTAACAATTGGAAATTAAACACCCTGCTACTGAACAACCAGTGGGTCCGAGATGAAATCAAAAAGGAAATCAAAACTTTCCTGGAAACAAATGATAATGAAGACACAAACTGCCAGAATCTATGGGACACAGCAAAAGCAGTCCTGAGAGGAAAAGTTATAGCTCTACAAGCACACATCAGGAAGGAAGAAGGAGCATACCTGAATAACTTAATGGCGCAGCTTAAACAACTAGAAAATGACCAACAGAATGAACCAAAAATAGGGAGACAGAAGGAAATAATAAAGCTGAAAGCGGAACTCAATGAAGTGGAAAACCAAAAAGCAATCCGAAAGATCAACGAAAGCAGAAGCTGGTTCTTTGAAAAAATAAACAAGATTGATAAACCATTGGCAAAACTCACAAAGAAAGAGAGAGAGAGAAATCTGATAACCCGTATTAGAAATGAAAAGGGGGAGATCACAACAGAAATTGCAGAGATCCAAAGGATAATCAGAGGCTACTTTGAGAAACTTTATGCTACAAAACATGAGAACCTAGAAGAAATGGAAAAATTCTTGGACACTTATAACCTTCCACATTTAAGTAAGGAGGATGTAGCATATCTAAACACCCCCATCACTACTGAGGAAATTGAAACTGTAATCAAACATCTACCAAAAAAGAAAAGCCCAGGCCCAGATGGTTTTCCTAATGAATTTTTTCAAATCTTTCAAGAGGAGCTACTACCAATCCTAGCCAGACTCTTCCATGAAATTGAAAAAAAGGGAACTCTCCCAAACAGCTTTTATGAAGCCAACATTACCTTGATACCAAAACCAGACAGAGATGCTGCCAAAAAAGAAAATTACAGACCAATATCCCTGATGAATGCTGATGCAAAGATCTTCAACAAAATCCTGGCAAATAGGATCCAATGCATCATCAAGAAGATCATACACTACGACCAAGTAGGCTTCATCCCAGGAATGCAAGGATGGTTTAACATCCGTAAATCTATTAACATCATACACAACATCAACAACAAGAAAAATAAAAATCACATGATCATATCAATAGATGCAGAGAAAGCATTTGATAAGGTCCAACACCCATTCTTGATCAAAACTCTCAGCAAGATGGGAATGGAAGGAAACTTTCTCAATCTAGTTGAAGCCATCTACCACAAGCCAATGGCAAATATTATCCTCAATGGAGAAAAACTAAAAGCCTTTCCTCTAAATTCGGGTACAAGACAAGGCTGTCCTCTCTCACCACTACTCTTCAATATAGTACTGGAAGTGCTTGCTATAGCGATCAGGCAAGAAAAAGATATCAAGGGAATTCAGATAGGAAAGGAAGAAGTCAAACTCTCATTGTTTGCAGATGATATGATACTCTACTTAGAAAACCCTAAAGACTCTACCAAAAAGCTTCTAGAAATAATAGATTCATATAGCAAGGTGGCAGGCTACAAAATCAACCTACAGAAATCAATGGCCTTTTTATACACCAATAATAATAGGGAGGAGATGGAAGTCAGGAAAGCAATCCCATTCACAATAGTGCCACACAAACTCAAATATCTTGGAGTCAACTTGACCAAAGACGTGAAGGACCTATACAAAGAAAACTATAAAGCCCTGCTCCAAGAAATAAGAGAGGACACACGGAAATGGAAACACTTACCCTGCTCATGGCTTGGCAGGATTAACATCATTAAAATGGCAATACTCCCCAAAGCATTATACAGATTTAATGCGATCCCCTTAAAAATACCCATGACATTCTTCAAAGAAGTGGATCAAACACTTATGAAGTTCATCTGGAACAATAAACATCCTCGAATAGCTAAAGCACTCCTAGGGAAAAGGAAAATGGGAGGCATTACTTTCCCCAACTTTAAACTGTACTACAAAGCAATAGTTATTAAAACAGCATGGTATTGGAATAAAGACAGACCCTCAGATCAGTGGAATAGGCTTGAGTTCTCAGAGAACATTCCCCAGGCATACAATTACCTAATTTTTGACAAAGGAGCAAGAAATCCTAAGTGGAGCAGAGAAAATCTCTTCAACAAGTGGTGCTGGCAGAACTGGTTAGCGACTTGCAAAAAAGCGAACATAGACCCCCAGTTAACATCATGTACGAAGGTAAAATCCAAATGGATTAAAGACCTTGATATCAGACCAGATACCATAAGGTATATAGAACAACATGTCGGTAAAACACTCCATGACATTGAGACTAAAGGTATCTTCAAGGAGGAAACTGCACTTTCCAAACAAGTGGAAGCAGAGATTAACAGATGGGAATACATTAAACTGAAAAGCTTCTGCACCTCAAAAGAAATAGTGCCCAGGATACAAGAGTCACCCACTGAGTGGGAGAAACTATTCACCCAACATCCTTCAGATAAGGGGCTAATATCCAAAATATACAGGGCACTGACAGAACTTTACAAAAAAAAAACCATCTAATCCCATCAAAAAATGGGGAGAAGAAATGAACAGACACTTTGATAAAAAAGAAATACAAATGGCCAAAAGACACATGAAAAAATGCTCCTCCTCACTAATCATCAGAGAGATGCAAATCAAAACAACGATGAGATACCACCTCACACCACAGAGATTGGCGCACATCACAAAGAATGAGAACAATCAGTGCTGGCGGGGATGTGGAGAGAAAGGAACTCTTATCCACTGCTGGTGGGAATGCCGTCTAGTACAGCCTCTATGGAAAGCGATATGGAGGTTTCTTCAAAAACTGGAAATTGAGCTCCCATTCGACCCAGCTATTCCACTCCTAGGGATATACCCTAGGAGCACAAGAATACAATACAAAAACCCCTTCCTCACACCTATATTTATTGCAGCACTATTCACAATAGCCAGGCTCTGGAAACAACCAAGATGCCCTTCAACAGACGAATGGCTAAAGAAATTGTGGTACATATACACAATGGAATATTATGCAGC
Organism: Suncus etruscus; assembly: GCF_024139225.1. Lineage (NCBI taxonomy): Eukaryota > Metazoa > Chordata > Mammalia > Eulipotyphla > Soricidae > Suncus > Suncus etruscus. The sequence goes on from NC_064868.1 coordinate 37,598,944, forward strand.
CGTCAGGAGAGATGAAGTCATGAAATTTTCCTATACATGGATGTACATGGAATCTATCATGCTCAGTGAAATAAGTCAGAGGGAGAGAGAGAGACGCAGAATAGTCTCACTCATCTATGGGTCTTAAGAAAAATAAAAGTAATTTTTGTAACAATCCTCAGAGACAATTAGAGGAGAGCTGGAACACCAGCTCACTCCATGAAGCTCACCACAAGAGTGGTGAGCACAGTTATAGAAATAACTACACTGAGAACTACCATAATCAAGTGAATGAATGAGGGAACTGGAAAGCCTGTCTGGAGTACAGGTGGGGGTGGGGTGGGATGGAGGGAGATTTGGGACTTTGGTGGCGGGAATGTTGCACTGGTGAAGAGGGGTGATCTTTATAGGACTGAAACCTTATCACAATCATTTATGTAATCAAGATATCCAAATAAAAAGAAAAAAAAAGAAAAAAAATAATAAAAAAAATAAATAAAAGCACAAGAAGAACTCAAAAAAAAAAAAAAAAAGACCTTGATATCGGACCGGATACCATAAGGTATATAGAACACCATGTCAGTAAAACACTCCATGACATTGAGACTAAAGGCATCTTCAAGGAGGAAACTGCACTTTCCAAACTAGTGGAAGCAGAGATCAACAGATAGGAATACATTAAACTGAGAAGCTTCTGCACCTCAAAAGAAATAGTGCCCAGGATACAAGAGTCACCCACTGAGTGGGAGAAACTATTCACCCAACACCCTTCAGATAAGGGACTAATATCCAAAATATACAGGGCACTGACAGAACTTTACAAGAAAAATATCTAATCCCATCAAAAAATGGGGAGAAGAAATGAACAGACACTTTGATAAAAAAGAAACACAAATTGCCAAAAGGCAAATGAAAAAATGCTCCTCGTCACTAATCATCTGGGAGATGCAAATCAAAACAACAATGAGATACCACCTCACACAGCAGAAATTGGCGCACATCACAAAGAATGAGAACAATCAGTGCTGGCAGGGATGTGGAGAGAAAGGAACTCTTATCCACTGCTGATGGGAATGCCATCTAGTACAGCCTCTATGTAAAGCGATATGGAGATTCCTCCAAAATCTGGAAATGGAACTCCCTTTCAACCCAGCTATTCCACTCCTAGGGATATACCCTAAGAACACAAGAATACAATACAAAAACCCCTTCTTCACACCTATATTTATTGCAGCACTATTTACAATAACCAGGCTCTGGAAACAACCAAGATGCCCTTCCACAGACGAATGGCTAAAGAAACTGTGGTACATATACACAATGGAATATTATGCAGCCGTCAGGAGAGATGAAGTCATGAAATTTTCTTATACATGGATGTACATGGAATCTATCATGCTGAGTGAAATTAAGTCTGAAGGAGAGAGAGATAGACGCAGAATAGTCTCACTCCTCTATGGGTTTTAAGAAAAACAAAAGTCACTTCTGTAATAATCCTCAGAGACAATGAGAGGAGGGCTGGAACACCAGCTCACTCCATGAAGCTCACCACAAAGAGTGGTGAGTACAGCTATAGAAATAACTACACAGAGAACTACCATAATCAAGTGAATGAATGAGGGAACTGAAAAGCCTGTCTGGAGTACAGGTGGGGGCTTGGTGGGAGGGAGGGAGATTTGGGACATTGGTGGTGGGAATGTTGCACTGGTTAAGGGGGTGTTCTTTACATGACTAAAGCCTAATCACAATCATTTATGTAATCAAGATGTTCAAATGAAGAAGAAAAAAAGCAAAAAAAGAATTTAAAAGACTTTTTTGCAATAATTCTCAGGCACAAGAGAGGAAGTCTGGTAGGTCCAGCTCACCATATGAAGCTCACCACAACGAATGATGAGTGAAGTTATTGAAATAACTACTTTGAGAACTATCATAACAATGTGAATGTATAAGAAAAGTAAAAAGCCTGTCTAGATTACAGGCGGGAGTGGGTGGGGCAGAGGGAGATTTGGGACACTTGTGATGGGAATGTTGTACTGGTGAAGGGGGGTGTTCTTTACATCACTGAAATCCAACTACAATCATATGTGTAATCAAGGTGTTTAAATAAAATATTAATAAAAAGGAAAATGATTATTCATATTTCTGAGGATGGAAAGCCCTGATGAAAACATCATTTCAAGATCTTCTAGATTCTCATTTATAACTCTGATATTTTGCCTAGTGCATCTACCCGGTGATGAGACTTGGATGTTGAAAGCTCTATCTACGGTCAGGTTTATATTCATTGATTCTCTAAATTTGTGTGCAAAATCCTTACTAACTTTCCTGACCAAACATTTCATGAATATATGTAATCAGATGTATTATTTCTTGATTCTGTAATCAATAGTGCACATCATGTTTGTAGTTACTTTCTTTAGGTTAAATGAAATTTTTCTGATATAGGTATTATTGTCCCAACTTCTTTCTGCACAGGCTTTTATAATTATTTACATATTTTAGTCTGATTCTATATCTATCCTGCAATTTTATATTTGTTTTCTGTAGGCAGAAAATGGGTAGATTTCTGGATCCATCCTGTGCTTTTTGATGGGATAATTTATTCAGGGATATTATTGATTAATAAGGATCTGTTATCATTTTATTGTGTGGGCTCGTTGTATCTACAATTGGTTATTTTATTTAAATATGTGTCCTTTCAGGATCCAGAGCAATGGCGCAATCAGTAAGGCATTTGCCTTACACGCATCTAACCTAGGGCAGACCACAATTCGTTACCCCCAAAGTCCAATATGGTCCCCAAAGCCAGGAGAGATATCTGAACACATAGTCAGGAGTAACCCCTGAGCAACACCATGTGTGGCTCAAAAACTAAAAATAAAATAAAATAAAAATATATCGCCTATCAATAGTTTATTCAGAGACTGTTTACCACTGAATGTTGCCAGTATTTTTTTCTGAGAATGGTTTTGTCCATCTCTCCCATCTAAATGACAGCTTTGACAGGTACTGAACTCTAGGTTTAAAGCTTCTTATATTCAATAACTTGAATATAAAATCCCACACTTATCTTCCTGAATATTTCATATGGGATCTCTGTTGTGATTCTTACATTCTTTCCATTATATTTAAAGTTTATCTTCTCCATCACTGCTCTAAGAAGTTTGTCCCTTTTTGTTTTATGTAATTTTGATTACTATGTGTCTCGATGTTGCTCTGTTTGTCTATTTTATTTCACCTTTTTGCCTTCTTGTATTTGTGTAGCTGTTTCCTTCCTGAGAGTGCGGAAGTTCTATGCTGTTATTCTTCCCATGGATTATTCTTTCCTGTTCTCTTTTTCCTCACCTTCTGGTATTCCTTTAGTTTAATAATTATTCTATCTTCTTATCTTTATTCATTAAATATCTTACATTTTATTCTGTCCTTTTAGATCTTTTTTCTTTTTTGACTACCATATCAATACTGGCTTCTAATATGTCTTTAAGTTAATCTACACAGTTCTCCCCTCAAACTTTCTCTATTACAGTTTGCAAGTGTTTTCTTTACTGCCTTCAATTCAATGTATATGGATTATGTTATATTCTGAAAAAAACTTCGTTGAGTTAGTTGGATATATGGTCTATTTTTGCTTAATTTCTCTGGCTACTGCTTGCTTATGCATTCAGTGTTGATTTTAGGTTTTCATCTATCAGGCTCAAATGCTGTTATTGTTTCAACATAAATTACTTTATTTAAAAACAACAAATCATATTGTTGACATAGATGATAATAATATAGTTGTTTTCAGAAAAGCAAGAGCAAATTTATAAAAATTAACCAAAATATAGAAATGAAATTAAGGATTACAGCAACAAGAATATTTGTAAAATGTATTAAATTGCGCAATGAAGACATTAAGTCATTGTCAGAAGGTTTAGTAAGCCCTAATTGCTAGTTGGTCTTTCTGTTACTTCTTTTGTTTCTGATCATTAGGTGGCTTCAGATAAACATTAGCATATAATTCGGTATGTGTGGGCTAAAAGATAGCATAATGTTAGGGCTTTTGCCTTGTGCAAGACCAACCCAGAACTGACCTGGCTTTGATTCTAGGCATTCCATATGCTCCCTGGAGGTGCCCAAGAGCGATTTCTGAGTGCAGAGCCAAAAGTAACACCTAATCTGCACTGGCTGTGGCCCAAACCCAAAAATAAATAAATAAATTGGTGTGTTATTAAAAGTATGAAAATATTTAAAAAATAGATTTGTCGCATGTTTCAGTATCTCCAAGCACTATTACTGATACTGCAATTTTGTGGAGCATTTTTTAATTTTTTATTAAATATAATTTTTATTTTAATCATAGTGGTTACATATCATTGACAATAATATTTTAGGTACATATTAACATAAAATCAGGGGAATTCCCATCACCGAATTGTCCTCCCTCCACCTCTGTTCCCATCCTTATTCCCATATTATCTTCCCTTACCCATGGGGCTGCTAGAATAAGTGGTGCCCTCTGTTTCTAGCTTACTACTTAGTGGTCTTACACCTATTTGGTCTTGTACCTCCCTTATTCCCCCCCCAATTGGGAGGCGGGACTAAATAGTTCAAGTTATGCAGTTTTCTTTGAAGAAAAGAAAAGTAATAAGCTGGAGAAAAAAAGAAAAAAAGAATCAGATACTCTGGAAATGGGTGGAGTCCTTCTAGAGGCTTCCATTCTTGGTTTGAGAGACAAAGGGGAAAAAGAATGTGAAACACCACAACAGTACATAAAGAACTGTCAAATAAAATATCCAGTGAGCATTCCAAAAACAAAACAAAACAAAACAAAAGGGTAAGCACCATATAAAAGTCATGGTATTGAGATAAAAAATGTGGCAGAGCACGTAAGAAAAGAAAAGAAGAAAATAAATAAATAAATATAAATAGAGACATCCACTTCAATAGCCAAACCACAAAAATGAAATTGACAAAAATAGATAAGTAAATACTAATAAAAATTGTTTTGTGCTTTTTGTTCTCTCCTGCAGATGCACAGTAAATATTGGGGTCATTTGTAAAGGAATTTCCTTTGCCTAAGAGATACAGGGTTTCTCCACCCTTGAAGTATATTGCCATGGGGATTAACTATAGACTCCTTTCATGTTCATTTACTCTCCCCTTGGTGCTTTTGTGGTGTATGGAAGACTTCTACTCCATCCTCGGTGATAGCATCAGACCTCTGTATCTAGAGGTCTCGGTATCTGCATGAATCAAGGAGTTGAACTTATAATTATGTCTTTCTTTGTGGATCTAGAAGTTCTGTTCCCTCAGTGTCATTTTAATCCATCTTCTGTGGCTGGCGGTCCTAGTCTTTGCGCTGATCCTAGGAAGGGGCCTGGGATAGCGTCTTCTGTTATGTTTCCAGAGGTCCCCTTCCATTGCAATAGTCTCAGACAGACCTCTGAAACTAGGGATCATAGTTGTTATGCAGGTTGTAGCTCACACCCTAGACTAGGGCTTTTTTATTGGTCCCAGTATACATACAGTGTGGCCATGGTTTTGTCAGCCAGTCATCTGTAAATCATGATCTTGGCATTTGGACAGACCAAAGGGTGACAATTCTTCTGATTTTGTCTTATTGTTAGCTGGTGAGGTAGGATAACTTGCTCTTAGGTCAAGTCCTTCCCATTTTCCTTGTTGTCAGGGAACATTAGGGAATATTAGGGCTGGCACTTGTTGGTGTCCGAGCACTATTAAGGATGTCCTGGTTGGGATTTGTTTCCCTTGGCTGTTGTGAAGAAGTGTGTCATTTCTATGTCTGTGGTCAAGGGTTCAAGGCTTTCAGTTGGTGTCTAATCACCTGGGGTCAAAGTTGGGTCCACGTGACATATTTTCAAGGTGGGAGATACCCCTGTATTGTAAACAAGTATGAGTTCTTATCCCTACTAAATAAGACCTCGTTTTTATACGTAAGATTTCCCCTTTTTTAGTGCGCCTTTGCAGGGAGAAATGGTGCTACATTATATTGTCGGTGCATTTGAGGGTGGAGAGAGAAGAAAACAAAAACATGTCACACACCCAAAAATGATAAAAATAGAAATAAAAAATATGTGCTCATGTATATATATTTTTAAAAAATGAAGTAAAAAATTAAATAAAGGAACAAGGTGATGCAAGAAAGAATCTTGCATTTGGGAAAAAGCAGGTAAAGAGGTAGTGTAATACAGGTCTTATACTTATGATGGTAGTATAGGTTTCCCCATTGTCTTTTGAGATTTTCTTGTGGTGTGTGGATTCCCGGGTACCTTTGCATTTCCCAACCTGACCTTCTTGAGATTGGCAAAAGATTTGCGGCAGGGAGGACTTGGGAATAGTTCACGCATTGGGGGATACTTGTAGAGCTAAGTCTGGTTTTAAGTAACAGTCTATGTTAGGAAGGGTTGGTAAGGAGGACCACGCAGCATGAGTCAGCAGGGGAATTGGTTCCCTTTTCTTGTAGGGGATGAGGTGTGGGTTTGAATGGTTGTCCCTTCGCTTGGGTGCTGGGTACTGGTTCGCTGGGATAGGAGGTCATTCTTGATGCCTAATGGAATAGGAACTGAGGGTGAAGAGTTTTAATGTGGGGAATCTGAATGGGATTGCAGGGTGAAGGAATAGTCAAATTTTCAAAGGGGTGAAAGGGGAAAGTATATGAAGGGGCAGGAAAGAAAATAGAAAATAAATTAAAAAGAAAAGGTGAGAAAAAATAAAAAAGAAAAAGAAAAAAACAGTAGTGAGAAGAGTAGAGAAAAGAGCAAGGGAATGCTAGTTTGTTTGAGTGTGTTCGATGAGTAGGGCCTGTAGTATAAGTCTATAGGTCACATTTACTGCTTTGGTGGTTTGGGTGGTCACGTGCTTCATGTCCTAAATGAAGGTATCTTGTGTGATTGAGCCCCGAGATGCAATTTTAGTTTGTCCACCCTTTGTATCCAAGAATGCCTGTAGACAGAAAAGCTGAGAGGTTATTTTAAGCATAGAAAGATTAAGGCATTAAAACTTATTTTTATGGCATGCTTCCATTGGAGTCAGTGGTTTCCCATGGTATCCTTTACCTGTAATCCTGTATAAGATCCCTAAAGGATTATTATGGAACTTTGTAGTAGAAGGCTGATTACTTACCTGGCCTTTCTATGCTGCTGTTTCTGCTGTTGCTGTTTTTTTCTGGTATAGTGTGTAGTCAAGAGTTTGTGTTGTTCCTCTTTATGTGTTTTGGGCAATGTTCTCTGGTATATGTTGACTGTTACAGTGTTTGGGGTTTCTACCTTGTTAAACCCTGTTATTTGATTGTTGAGTATTAGTTGTATATAAGGTGTATGTTCTAGGTGCTTCAGAATAGTGCTATCATTCTGTGTTTATCTTTCATCTTCTGGCTTACTTCATTTAACAAATTATGTTCTAGGTCCATCCACATTGCTGCACAGTCTGTGATTGTATCATTTGTGACTGCCATATAGTATTTCATTGGGTATAGATAACACATCTTAATGATCCACTTATCTGTTGTTGGACATCGAGGTTGGTTCCAAGACCTGGCTATTATACTGAATGCTGGAATAAATAGTGGGGTGCACATATACTTTGTAATGAAAGTCCTTCCAACTTGGGGGTAGATACCTAGGAGAGCAATTGCTGGGTCAAATGGTAGCTCAATTATGAGTTCTTTGAGCACTCTCTAGACTGTTTTCCATAGGTGTTGGACTAGGGGGCATTCCCACCAGCAGTGGATGAGAGTGCCTTTTATACCGCATCCCCGCCAACATAGATTGATCCTATTATTTTTGATGTGAGCCATTCTCACTGGTGTAAGGTGGTATCTCATTGTTGCCTTTATTTGGATTCCCCTAATGATGAGTGAAGGTGAGCATGTTTTCATGTGTTTGTTGACCATCTTTTGGTCTTCCTCAGAAGTGTCTATTCATTTCAACTTCCCATTTTTTATGGCTTTATTTGGTTTTGGGGAGCTCAGCTTTCTGAGTGTTTTGTATATTCTGGATACCAGCCCTTTATCTGATATGATGGGTGAAAAGATTTTTCCCAGTCAGTTAACTGTCTTCTTGTGTTATGTAGGGTTTCTTTTGACATGCAGAAGCTTTTTAGTTTGATATAGTCCCATTTGTTTATGTTTGATACTAAAGTTCTTGCCATTGGTGCTCCATCTTTGAAGACCTTTTTGATATCTAGGTCTTCGAGTGTTCTACCCATTTTCTTCTCTATAAACTTTATAGATTCTGGTCTAATTTCGAGGTCTTTGATCCATTTTGAGTTGATTTTTGTATAAGGAGTGAGGTATGGTCAATTTTGAATTTCTTGCATGTGGTTTTCCAGTTGTACCAACACCATTTGTTGAAAAGACTTTCTTTGTCCCATTTCAATTTCCTGGCTCTTTTGTCAAATATCAATTGACTGTATATCTGAGGGTTTATGTCTGGAAATTCTGTTCTAACCCACTGGTCTGAGGCTCTGTCTTTGTACCAGTACCATGCTGTTTTGATCACAATGGCTTTATAGTATAGCTTCAGGTTAGGTAAGGAGATGACACCCAGCTTCGTGTTTTTCAGTATGTGTTTGGCCATCCAGGGTCTTTTGTGATTCCAGATAAATGTTATGATTGATTGTACTAAGTCTTTAAAGAATAATGTCTTATTTTGGATGGGGATTGCATTAAATCTACATAGGAGTTTGGGTAGGATGGTCATTTTTACTATGTTGATTCTACCGACCCACGAGCATGGGATGTTCTTCCATTTCCCAAGATCCTCTTCAATTTATTTCTGAAGTGTTTTGAAGTTTTCCAGGTATAAGTCCTTTACTTCCCTTGTAAGGTTGATTCCTAGGTACTTGATGTTTTTAATACTATTTTAAATGGAATTGTATTCTTAATCTCTCTCTCTTCTACTTCATTATTTGTATAGAGAAATGCTACTGTCTTTTGTGTATTGACTTTGTAACCAGCCACTTTGCTGTATTGGTTTATTGTTTCTAGGAGTTTTACTGTGGACTCTTTAGGGTTTTCCATGTATATCATCATGTCATCTGCAAAAAGAGGTAGTTTTAATTCCTCTTTCCCTATGTGAATTCCTTTGATTCCCTTCTCTTGCCTGATTAAAATTGCTAGGACTTCTAAGACTATAGAATAAGAAAGGAGAGAGTGGATATCCTTGCCTAGTTCCTGACCTTAGTGGGAATGCTCTCAGTTTTTCTCCATTAAGAATAATATTGGCTGCGGGCTTTTTATAGATAGCTGTAACTATCTTGAAAAAGGTTCCTTCCAGACCTATTTTGCTTAGTGTTTTTAACATGAAAGGGTGTTGGATTTTGTCAAACGCCTTCTCTGCATCGATTGATATGTTCATGTGGATTTTGTATTTTTTATTATTGATGTGGTATATGATGTTGATTGATTTGTGTATGTTGAACCAGCCTTGCATCCCTGGGATGAAACCCACTTGGTCATGTTGTATAATCTTTTTGATGTAGTGCTAGATTCGGTTTTCTAAGATTTTGTTGAGTATTTTTGTGTCTATGTTCATTAGTGAGATTGGTCTGTAGTTTTCTTTCTTGGTGGTATCTTTGCTCTCTTTGGGAATCAAAGTGATATTGGCCTCATAAAAGGAATTGGGGAGGATTCCTGTCTTTACAATGGTTTGGAAGAACCTGTGGATCAGTGGAAGTAATTCTTCTTGGAATGTTTGAAAGAATTCACCTGTAAAAATATCTGGGCCTGGACTTTTGTTCTTGGGGAGTTTCTTAATTACTGTTTCAATTTTCTCTGACTTGATTGGCCTGTTTGGGCATTCTAAATCCTCCTTTTCTAGTCTTGGAAGCTGGTATTTTTCCAAGAATCTATCACTTTCTTCTGGGTTTTCTAGCCTAACTGAGTATAGTTGTTTATAATATGTCCTCATCATGTGTTGGATTTATTGGGGTTCTGTTGTAATCTCTCCCCTTTCATTTGTGATTCTTCTTATTTGGGTGTTTTCCGTCTTTTTTGTTGAGTCTTGCCAGTGGTTTGTCTATCTTGTTTATTCTTTCAAAAAAAAAAAAAAAACCAACTCCTGGTCTCATTAATTTTCTGTATTGTTTACTTAGTTTCTATGTTGTTTATTTCTGCTCTGGTTTTTATTATTTCTTGTCTTCTGGTTGTGTTTGGGTTTCTTTGTTGCTGTTGTTCCAGCTCCTTAAGATGGTCCTTTAAGGTGCTAATTTTGTCGTTTTCCTCTCTTGACATTGGATTGTATTGCTATGAGTTTCCCCCTGATTACTGCTTTTGCTGTGTCCCACAAGTTTTGACAACTTGTTTCTTCATTGTCATTTGTCTCAAGGAATCTTTTTATTTCTTCTTGAGTATCTCTTTGATCCAGCTGTTTTTGAGCAGCATGTTGTTTAATCTCTAGGTATTGGATTTTTTCCATTGTTTCTTTTTACAGTCAATTTTGACTCTGTTGCATAGTGATCTGACAGGGTGCTTCTAATGATCCTTACCTTTTTTGTTTTATGCAGGTTAGATTTGTATCCTAAGGCATGGTTTATTCTTGATAATGTTCCATGTGGACTTGAGAAGAATGTGTATTCTGCTTTCTGGGGTGGAGGGTCCTATATAAGTATATGAGCCCTAGTTCTTCTAATTTTTCATTTAGTGCACTTATTTGTTTGTTAGTTTTCTGTCTGGTGGATCTGTCCAGTGGTGATAGTGGAGTATTAAGGTCTCCCACTACTATCACATTTCCCTTCATGTGTTTCTCCAGTTTTGCAAGCAGTTGCCATACATATTTTGCTGTCTCTGCATTAGGTATGTAGATGTTAACCAGCATTAGCACTTCTTGGTCTAGTGTTTCCCTGATCAGTAAGTAGTGACCCTCTTTGTCTCTGATCAATTTTTGAGGTTAAATGCAATTTGGTCTGATGTAGGCCGTCCCTGCTTTTTTAATTTTCATTGGCCTGGATAATTGATTTCCATCCTTTTATTCTAAACCTGTGCCTATCTTGTACTTGTAGGTGTGTTTCTTGTAGGCAGCAAAAATCTGGTTTATGTTTTCTAATCCAGTTCTCTATTATGTGTCTTTTAATGGGAGAGTTTAGTCCATTGACATTTAAGGAGATTATTGACAGAGAGGGCTGTTGTGCAGTTGTGTTGTTTAGGGTGGTTATTACAATCGGGGGTTTGGATTGTATAATTCGTCTCTGAGTAGGTCACTTAGAATCGGTTTTGTTTGTGCAAATAGTGCAAGTTCATTTTTGTTTCAGAATGATTTTAGTTTTCCCTCTTATATGAATGAGAGTTTTGCTGGATAGTGGTCTTTAGGTTGAAAAAAATCTTTCATTCAGTTGTTTAAATCTGTAATTCCATTGTATTCTTGCTTGAAGTATTTCATATGGGAGATCTGGTTTGATTATAATGTTCCTTCTTTTGTATGTGAGGGTTTTTTCTCCCTAATTGCTTTAAGTAAGTCGCCTTTCTCTTTGTTTCTTACCATTTGAATTACTATGTGTGCTGAAATTGGTTTGTTAGGGTCTATTTTGTTGGGGACTCTTTTAACCTCCTGGATTTGCTCAGATGTGTCTTTCCATAGGGTGGAAAAATTTTCCGCTATTATCTCCCTGACTAATTGTTCATCCCCTTTCCTTGTTTCCTCCCCTTCTGGTATACCTACAATTCTTAAATTGTTTCTTTTGTCTTTGTTCATTAAATACTGGACTTTTACTTCCAGTGCTTTTTCTTCTATTTCTTTGTTGGCTTTGTTGTCTTTTGATTGCAGTTTATCTTTGAGTTGTTCTATGTGATTCTCGAGCTGTGCGATTCTGCTCTTCTAGCTTTCTACAGTTTTATGATTTTCTTTTACTTCTGTTTGTATGGAGTCTTTCATATTTTGTAGGAGTTCTTGTTTAAATTGGTTCATTTGTTCATCTATTGATTTATTGTAATCTCTGGCCAGTGTGTCTTTCATTTCTTCTAGTGTGGCTTGGAATTCTATTCCCATGGCTGCTTTTAGGTCATCTTCTCCTGGGTCTGTGCGTTTTGGTGGACTTGGGAACTTGTTCTGATTTCTTTTGCAGAGCATTTTTGGAAGCTCTCAGAGCTTCCATAATTACAAGAAGGCAGGGATAAGTTGCCCACACTCATTAGAAAAACTTCCTGGTGATGTCAGCCCAAATATGGTATGCCTAGTGTTTTAGTCATATTGGTGTCTCTTCAGAGAGGCATAGATAAATTGTGAAGCAGGGCCGTTGGGCAAGTGGTGATTGTGAGTGATGGATGCAGCAAGCATGACTTTGGATCAGCAGGACCTTTACTTATAAGAGGATCTCCAGGCTACAAAACTAGAACCTGGAGAGATGTGGATCCGAAAGCAAATGTCGATGCAGGAAATAGTCCACACAGTGACAGGGTGCAAGAACGGTTTTACAAATTTTAACACTCAAGACAGGAATCCCACCACACAAGCTTTCTGCAGCTAAGAAGAAAAGCAGATTAGTGGAGGAAGACCAAAGAATGTGCCCTTTCCATCCTGAAACACAGGCTTTTATTAGCTATAACCAGGCTAAACCCTAGGTTGGAGTAGGATTACCAAGTAGGGAGGGATCCAGTGATCCCATCACCAGATCACACGCTTTTCTACTGAGGTCACAAGATTTTAGCTGCGTAGCCAGTGTACCTTTAATTTTTGCAGCTTTATATATATCTCTTTGGAGAACATAGTGAGTCTATGGAGTTGGCTAAATGCAGAAATGGTGACTGTATTTGTCAAGTTCAAGTTTTTGATGGACTTGATAATTTCTCTAGGTTTTTTTATCCCATCTGAGACAACAGTTGAGCTTCTTAGTTTCCCAATTGTACTTTGAGTTTTGTGGATATTAATCTAAAATTCAGATTCCCAGTTACTTGGGAAGTGATCTGCTGAATTCGTTCTACCAAATGGTGACTCATAATACTTCCACTTCCAGGTTATTTTCTTTATCATGTGGTGCTATTTGAGTATGACAAGAAATTGTCAACTTATTACACCATTGAGTAAACTTGTATTTGAAAGTGTATGCTCTTTAAAATATAGGAGTGCCATGTCCCACTTGCCAATGCATTTATCATGTATTTAGCAATGTTTTCATGTGAATATCAGACCCAGTCAATTTTTTACTGAAAGGCAGAGCAGGGTGGTATAGGATTAGTTTGCCAATTTACATTGTTTGCCAATACATTTAGCATGTATTTAGCAATGTTTTCATGTGAATGTCAGACCCGGTCAATTTTTTACTGAAAGGCAGAGCAGGGTGGTATAGGATTAGTTTGCCAATTTACATTGTTTGCCAATACATTTAGCATGTATTTAGCAATGTTTTCATGTGAATGTCAGACCTGGTCAATTTATTACTAAAAGGGAGAGCAGGGAGGTACAGGAATTAGTTCACCAGTTTACATTGTTTGACTGGGGTTGGTTTTAGCTTAGACAGGGTGATCCTGCACACATCTGTTACACAACTGGGTTCAAAGAGCAGATATATATCAAATATGGTCAACTTCTACCATAGGTGTGAGGAAGGATTTTACATAAATGGGGACTGAGTTACCCAGTTTGCTAGAGGTGAGGCTTCCTATGTCTCACACTTAATATTTTCTATTTACTTTTATTAAATTAGTTCAACTTCCAAAATAATCTTTTTTTATATCTCTATGTCTTTATAGATTATCCTTTTACAAATTGTCAGGATAGTGCATAATTTCTCTTTTTTTTTATTTTTGGTATTGTTTTGTTTTTATGTCACACCCAACATTAATCAAGGATTACTCCTGACTCTGTGTTCAGAAACCACCCCTGGCAAGCTGTGGGGACCATATGGAATGTCGTGAATAGAACACGTATCAGCATCATGCAAGGCAAAGTCCCTTGTATGGTATTGCTCTGGCCCCAATTTTAGTAATTTAGTAATTTTTCGATGTTCAGTGTTTTATCAACTCCAATAAAGAGTGTATGATTTTACAGAGTTTTAAAAAGATTGTCACAGTAAAGTAAAATGATTGATCTCTATCAACCAACTTGTCTGGGCATGGGTCCAAAATTCTGTGTATATTATAGGTAATAAAATAAAACAATACTAACCTGATCAAAATTATTAGCCTACAAAAGAAAATTCTATCTAATGTCCAGTTAACAACTTGTTCAATAAGCACATCTATTATGTTTGTAAGAACAAAGTAGTTGTCAGGAGAAAAGATAAGTTGAGGGGGAGGGACACTATATATGTAGAAGAGTCATGCTCCTATAAAATGAGTCTGTCATTCATCCTTCCTCTCATCTGTCTATGTTCCAGGGAGTGAGAGGAGAGGGATGGACCAGATAGAAAATTCTTTATCTATCATCCAAGGGTTGAGTCTATGAAATATCCAGCAGGAATCTCAAAAGCAGAAAGAAAATAAATTATCTTTTCCTCACATTTCGACTATGAGATTTTTCAAACTTGAAAATATATAAATCACAATAGTTGCATGATTTTTTGTGTTGTATAAATTCTTATCATATAAAAATTATGTGTCAAGTTGGCTTCTATCGAGTTTCCAAAGCAAGTTGTTTCATTCTCCACATTAAAATATTCTAGATGTAAACCACTCTTAGTCTCTCAAAAGATGGCGGAAGTATTATAGCCTTCTCTGCTAAGCATCATGATAATTATCTGATCAGAATAAATCTCACAACTTATCCCTATGCCATACTGAGTGCTAGCAATAGGAGTAGTTTGTCTACTCCACGTGTCAGCACTGGGATGATAAACTGTGAGGTTTACAAAAGAAAAACAATAAAAGAAAAACAAGCTCTTTTTCTAAAGCTATTATTATATAGTGTGGGCAATTTTCTACCTTTGGAACAAAAAGCTCCAATCTCAAAAATTTTTTCGGTGGTATAACTTCCAAGATATATAACTACTTTTGAATTAAAAATATTTTGACACTTTAAATTACATAGTTATAGAGGTGTTCACATGCGCAGTTTTGATATGGCAGTTACTGCCACATTATCACCACCAGAAATTACCCCACACTCTCCACCACAGTCACTATATCACTTCTCATCTCTCTACCTGCAGTGCAATCACTCCTGCCCCTACAGCTACCTACTAATCAGTATACTCTGATATGTATAAACAAAAATTTAGTAGAGCAAAACCTGTATAAGCTTATTCACCTAAAGATTATTTTATTACTTTCAGCATTCTTCTGCCACTTCACACCATTCTCCTATTCTTGTGAAAATCCAATCACATTTGACCTTATATGTTAAATTTTTACTCATTTTATTGATATCATCATTTAAATTTTACTGAGTTCTCCAGTCAAATGAGAGCTTCCCAGAAAAAAATGTACTTATGAAAATAACTCTCATCCACCGGGCTTCAATGGCTGTATGGTGGTAAGACATTTACTTTGCATATAATCAACCTGGGCTTATTCCCAGACACCACATATGGTCCATCAAATACGTCCAGGGATGATTTCTGAGCACCAAGTCAGTAGTAAGCCCTGAACACTCCTGGTTGTGTCCCTCCCTCATAAAGTCAACTTCTGCCTCTTTTACTATCTGTAATTTTTCCTGTACTCTATATTATTTATTTACTTATTTATTGTGCTCTCCTAATATTCTGAGTTCCAAAACATAAATAACATGCCTTATTTAGAATCATCTTTGATAGCACTTCCTATAATAGTGATTTGAAATAAAAAACTACTCACTAATATTTGTAGAACAAATATGCCAATCTGCTGAAGAGTTCAGAAAAGACAAAAAGTCAGAAATGCATTATTTGAGATTTATCACAACATCATTGTTGAGTACAATATGTTGGAAAGAGAGGGGAATATTTTATATTTAGGAATGGAAAGGCATATGTGTTAGTTTATAGGACTGCCTAACAAAATACCATCAACTGCATAAACTCAGCATCCAGAATTTAATGTTTCATTATTCCAGAGGCTAGAAGTTCAAATACATGGTATCAGCAAAATTATAATTCTGAGATTTTTTGGTAGAATCTGTCTTGTGCTTCCTTTTTTGTTTAATTTAATTTAATTTTTTTATTTAAACAACTTTATTACATACATGATTGTGTTTGGGTTTCAGTCATTTAAAGAACACCACCCATCACCAGTGCAACATTTCCATTACCAATGTCCCAAGTCTCCCTCCTCCCCACCCAACCCCTGCCTGTACTCTAGACAGGCTTTCTATTTCCCTCGTACATTCTCATTATTAGGATAGTTCAAAACGTAGTTATTTCTCTAACTAAACTCATCCCTGTTTCTGGTGATCTTCATGAGGTGAGCTGTAACTTCCAGCTCTTTTCTTTTTTGTGTCTGAAAGTTATAATTGCAAGAATGTCTTTCATTTTTCTTAAAATCCATAGATGAGTGAGACCATTTTGTGTCTTTCTCTCTCTCTGACTTATTTCACTCAACATAATAGATTCCATGTACATCCATGTCTAGGAAAATTTCATGACTTTATCTCTCCTGATGGCTGCATAATATTCCATTGTGTATATGTACCACAGTTTCTTTAGCCATTCATCTGTTGAAGGGTATCTTGGCTGTTTCCAGAGTCCTGCTATGGTAAATAGTGCTGTAATGAATATAGGTGTAAGGAAGGGATTTTTGTGTTGTATTTTTGTGTTCCTAGGGTATATTCCTAGGAGTGGTATAGCTGGGTTGTATGGGAGCTCGATTTTCAGTTTTTGGAGGAATCTCCATATTGCTTTCCATAAAGGTTGAACTAGATGGCATTCCCACCAGCAGTGGATAAGAGTTCCTTTCTCTCCACATCCCCTGATTAAGAAGAACTCTCTGAACTGCTGTTAATTTGTCAACAATCTGTCATTCCTTGTCATGTAAGAAGCATCACCCTAACCAGTTTTTATACTCACATAGATTTTTCCTGTTATACATGTCTATTTCCAAATCCTCTTCCACAGGTTTCAGTCCTAGTGGTACTTCAGCACAATATAGAACCAGGAATTGAACAGTTTTTCTGCATGTAAAGCATATGCTCCAGCCATTTAAGATATTTCTAGTCCAAATTTTATCTTTTTGTTGTTTGTTTGTTTTTTGGGGGGGAGGCTATACCTGGTGACACTCAGAGGTTACTCCTGGCTATGCACTCAGAAATAGCTCCTGGTTTGGGGGACCATATGGGATGCTGGGGATCTAACCAAAGTCCTTCCTGTGTCAGCCGCGTGCAAGGCAAGTGCCCTACCACTCTGGCTCCCATATGTTCTCTCTCTTTTTTTTAATAAAAATGCCCGTCTATTGATTAATTGCAAAGATTTTCATATTAACTATATATATATATGATGGTATTATTTCCAAATAATGGATTTAGTGCTATGATTTGAAACATAGGAAACTGGGGTAAGAACAATTAAACAGTATTCTCCTTGGCCTAAGAAAAAAATGAAAACTTGTACAAAGTACTGTGATGAGAGAATCATGGTGATGTAGCATAAGATTAGAAATGGTCTTAGGACTAATTGGAAGCAATCATCCTTGTTCACATTTAAGACTACCATGGTTAGAAATGATTAGAGTAGTTGAAATCTCAAGTGATATTCCATGAAAGTATGAACAATAGTTGACAGAAATTGTTGGCCAACCTAAAAATGTCTTGAAATTGTTTCAAGAGAAGGAATGAGGGTGTAATTTTCACTGACATTTAATTTAACTGAAATTCTAAATTTTAGCTGATGACATGGCAAGAGAAAAAAATTAAGTTTTAGAGTTTTATCATATTAGATACCAGCTTGTGTAAAATCACCCATGTGCCATATATTCAAACTCAGGTGAATGAGACTAAAGCAGGGTAGTGCATAAAATAATCCAGACCAGATCATGAATGAAACACATGTAGTCTGGCAATATTCTACCTTCTATATCAAGCAAGCCTGCTAGAACTGTTTTTATTGAATACAGAGACCACGCCGAGGTGTAGCTGAAAGAACATAGTAAAGGTAGAGAGCTCTGGCTATTTTGAGCCTGTCCCTCAGTTTTACATACAAACACCATCTTTGTTTTGGGTAAAACCAAGCTGTAAACAAACAGATACAAATAAACCAGGGGTAATATTTGTTTTAGGTAAAATAATGTGTAACTTAACAAGCATGGAACTAATGACATAATGGCATTTGTGTAAGGCAGTAAATAGTATTGTTAAATCCAAAGAAAATAAGTGGTTTGAGTCCAAATTATACACTGAAGTTGAAGCTTAAATTAGGAAATCAAACTAAATAGGTATAACTGAAAGTGATTAAGACCATCATCATAATGACATTGACATAATTGCATAAGATGGAAAAGTTCTGGATTAAAGTGTATCATAAAAGAAATTAATTAACTCGTGGACAGACACACAAAGCCTACATATTGCCACACAATACCTAAGTTTGTGGAGTATCATTTTGTAGTCACAAAATTTTAACGGAGAATATTTAAATTTACATTAATAAATGTTTTAATTTATTAAAAGACAACATATCACATAGTTGACATAGCTGATCATAATAAATTTGTTGCTAGGTATGTGGGATAAAAATTATTTATAAACTGCAAAAATTGAATAAAGGTAAAATGAATTCAGCAACAAGGACATTTGTGAAAATTATTGTATCTCATAATGACCTCATTAAGTCATTGTCAGAAGGTTTATTATGCTCTTGTTGCTAGTTGACCATTCTGTTACTTCTTTTGTTTCTAAACAGGAAGTGGCTTCAGATACTTATTGGCATCTGTAGGTGTGTTTCTACAGGAATGAAAGTATTAAAAAATTGGAGTTGCTGAAGAGTCCAGGAATTCCAAGCCCTTTTGCTGATACTGCATCATTTGTAGTGTATGTTTAGGTTGCTAGGGTTTTCCGAAGTACAAGAAGGCAGGAGGAAGGTGCCAGCACTCACTCCAAAAAGTCAGTCCAAATGCCAGCACACTTGAATTTTTGGTCAGATTGGTGACTCTGGGAAAAGCCATATATGGTGAAGTAAGGCCATTGGCTAAGCGGTGATTATACAGCAGATAAGGTGGAGCTTAACTCAACTTAGCCTCCTGAAATGGCCAGCTTTCAGCTGTGTGACTGATGTAGGTATCATTTTTCATGGTTTGATATATACATCTTTTTTTTTTTGGTTTTTGAGCCACACCCGGCGGTGCTCAGGGGTTATTCCTGGCTGTCTGCTCAGATATAGCTCCTGGCAGGCATGGGGGACCATATGGGACACCGGGATTCGAACCAACCACCTTTGGTCCTGGATCGGCTGCTTGCAAGGCAAACACCGCTGTGCTATCTCTCCTGGCCCCATATACATCTTTTTCAACAACAAATTGAGTCTATGGAACTGGCCACACTGCTATCAGTAAATATTAAAAAATAAGTAAATCACCTGAGATAGTACAAGAATTGGTCTTTACTTTTCTATAATATGACTTTCTCAACAATATTTTTCTCAAATGATATAGGACTATTTGTTCCATTTACTAAAGGAGCCACAAACAAAACACACCTCCTATCACTTTCTACACCCCACATTTGACCCTTGGCCTTTCCTATAGTGAGGAGTATAGGACAATGCCATTCTTCCTAAGATCCCTTCCAGGTTATATATAGTTTTGAGATTATTGGAAAATTACTTCCTTGGTGACATGAAAACTAGACTTGCTTCAGAAAAAAATAAATTCATGGCTATGGTTTCTTTCTTAGTCTGATTATTCTTATAATAATTATTTATGAAACAAAATTATTTCCCACATATTTTTTATGTTATATACACATTTGTGCCTGTCATTCTCTTTTTATTTTGCATTTATTTTATTTCCTCTCTACTAATGCCCTCTTGTCCTTGGGGAGCCTGATGTGCCATTTGTGAGATGAGGCACACAAGAATTGCAAACATCTCTTCTGAGACTCGCTTTATGCTTCATCTCATCAGTGCATCACAAATCAAGTTCTGCAGAAAAAAAACAGGTTTTCTGTTCCCTCTGCCAAGCTGAACATACCATCTCAAAACAACCCATGTCATAAGAATCCCCCAGGTAACCTGGTCTCTCATGGATAACTCCTCCAGCTCTTGTTACTTTAAGCCTAGGTTAACAGATTCCTGGGCTAAGTAATCACTATTTTCTTGTGTAAGTTTTCACAATGTCTAAGGGGAATATTTAGGAGATATTTTTCTCTCCCTGTATTTTATCTACCTTCATGCAGACATTTTATGGGAGTATTTGTACTAAATTGTCCTACATGGATGTAAGACCCTTTCTTTTCTAGTAGTGAACATAAAATGGTATCTTAAAAGGCTTAAACATGACACCAATACCTTCTAAACCTTATTAATTAAATTTATACTTACCATGTCTGCCTCACAGGCAGGTTGGAGGAGGGCAGGAGGAAAATTTGGGATATTTGTGGACTAGTGTGCACTGGTGAAGGGTATTGTGCATGGCATGACTGAAACTCAAACGTAAATAAATTTGTATCTATAAAATACAAAGCCAAATTTATTATGACTAACCTTATAACCACAATATTTAAATAAAGTAATTAATGAGAGAAAAACTTACCAGGAATGTGATTAAAATAAGAACTTGGTATATTAACTGTTTTCAATCTTGTCTCAGCCAGATATTCCTTCAAATTTGTTATTAATCTTTAAAAATGGCCTGTTCTACAATTGGTTCTGCTAAATGCATGCCAATTTAAAGTAAAAATGCAAAACCAAACAAATATTAAAAATAAAATTTGGACCTTGTCTTGGTAGTTTGGGACACTATAAAGGTACAGAGAGCCCACAGAATTTGAATAGTGGGTTAACAATAGAGGTCTTACTCTCCTATGCAAGGAAAAAAAGATGCCCCTTATTTTCTTTTCCTTTCTCATTTGTATTCAACAGATATAACTTGTAAAATATTCATGATTATTGCATTTCTTAAGAAAAATTGAGGGGCTGGGTGGTGGCGCCTTGCCTGCGCTAGCCTAGGACTGACCGTGGTTCGATCCCCCGGCGTCCCATATGGTCCCCCAAGCCAGGAGCGACTTCTGAGTGCATAGCCAGGAATAGCCCCTGAGCGTCACCGGGTGTGCCCCCCCCCAAGAAAAAACAAAAAAAAAAAAGAAAAATTGAGTCAGTTAGCAATATTTCCATGAACATATAAAAAAGTATAGTCAATTTATAAAGAAAAATGTGTAATAGTCTAACACTAATTACTGCTATCATGCATATTGCCCTGTCATATAATTCTCAATTTGTTTTTATTCTTAGAGAACTTGTAAACTTCTCTAAGAAAAAGTCTTTGTAATGTGTTTTAATTTTATTGAGGAAACCTAAACAAAGGCCTTTTAAATACTGAGACTATTTGTATGTGTTGTGTGTAAATATGTGTATGTACATTTCATAAGTCATAAATAGAGAGAACTCTAATATTCTCATAGTCATACCATTGCTTTTTTGTTGTTTGAGGGCCAAAAACAGTGGTGTTCAGGGTTCTGTGGTCACAGTGACCTGGCTTGGTGTTTGGGAAAGGGATGTGCTGCTAAAGATTGTAATGAAAATTGGCAGGATGTAAGGCAAGTGTCTTGGACCCTGTACTCTTTCTCGACCCCATGATCATTATTTTTATCAGACTTACCATTATTTTCTAGGAAATGAAATTTAAGAATTTAAAGAGATCCATGTTAGGCTAGTAAATGTTAATGATGCTGTGAATTCTGAAATTGTGTGCTAAACAAACATATTATTATAAATGCTAATATTCAAATGTTGTAAAAACTACTGAAAGGAAACCAAAGAGAGGACTCTGGTTTACAGATGAGCCCTCATTCCTGGAACATAGGCGTGAAATATCCACCACTTCAGTAGTGATCTGAAACAAAGGTGCATTTTCCCCTATAGCAGGATACAAATCCTCTGTTTACATAATTTGAAATCATTCTTTAGATCAGTTTGCATTGATCTGAAGGAATCAATTCACTGTACTGGAGAACATGCTGTCATTCTTTCACTATATTGCAAACACAGTCTCTTCAGCACTTTATATAACACTTATAGTTAGATAAGAAATTTAGCTTCCATGTTACAAGGTAAACAGGTGAACTCTGAAATCATGCATTTTTCAGGCAGGTTTCTTCATTGTTGGATCGTCCAAATATAATAAGTGAATGAGAATGAAACCCATTATTCAGCAAGAGGCTGCAATGTTGGGTTAATCACCACCTTCTCAAGTGCTATTGTACTTTGATACAGTGAAAGTAATTGAGGGGAGGGGTCTGGGTGGCAAATTGTTTGGATCTAAAGTTAGTCTTCAAAACATGCTCTGGAGGTGGGCGGGAAAAATCATGCTTTGAAGGTTTGGGTTAGGATGAGTCCCCTGATTTTTGGTGTCATGAACTATGGAGAAGCTGCTTTGGCTGCTGTCTGAGTCTGCACATTTTCCATTATGCTTGTCAACTTGTCAGCCTCAACTCTAAGCTGTAATTTCCTTCTTTACAGCTTATTTTCTAATCAGCATCACATCCTGTAAATCTACTTCCTACTGCACGTCTTCCATCGACCCTCAGTGACACCAGTGCTCAGGATGCCAGGAGAGTCAGAGAGCTATAGTTCATTGTTGGTGCTTTCTAAAATGAATCTTCCTCATTGTATTTTCTCCCCTTAAATAGGTTGGAAAGAAGGGAAATAAAGGAAAATTCAGCAAAAATGAAGCCTAAAATTCCTAATATTAAACGAAAAAAAAAACCAAATACATAAAACTAAACTGAAGCCTTTTCTAAAAGAATTATAGAGTTAACTGGATGAATTTTGTTTTGTTTTGGTTTTGAGTCAAACCCAGTAGTGCTCAGGTCTTTGTTCTGGCTCTGCACTCAGGGCTTAGGGTACCACATATGGGGTAACAAGAAACAATTATGGATTGATAGCATTCAAATCAAAGACGTTATCTGCTGTATTATTGCTACAACAAAATTTGATGAAATTTTAATAATCTAATTAGCTCATAATTATTTAGTTATTTTTTTATTCTGGGTAACACACATCAGTGTTCAGGACTTAATACTGGTTCTGAGTTCATGGATATATTTCTGATAGGGATTACTACACTATATGGGAAGTCAGGTGAAGCACACAGGTAGGAAGATAGGAAAAGCCCCCTCAGTGCAATGAATACACTTCTTTTGGGGTTTTTTTGGCCACAATCAGTGATACTCAGGGATTACTTCTGACTTGGAGGACCATATGGGATGCCAGGGATTGAATCAAAGTCCATTCTGGGTCAGTCGAGTGCAAGGCAAATGCCCTATTACTGCGTTATTGTGCCGGCCCCTGCAATAAATTCTTGAAATAAAGGCAAGAGTCAACATTTGGAAGAGTTACTTAATCATTGTTAAGAGTCTCTTCTGGCACAATTGCAGACTCAGACAAGACTGTATCCCTCATGCATGGATAATCTCCAGCAACAACAAAGGCCAGGAAAGGACCCCCAAAAAGACCCCCTACAATTTAATCTCCTTAGCAAACTATCTTTTACCTGCATAGATAGGTGCTCGACTGTCTAAGCCATTGATAGTAATTTATATATCTCCATTAAAGAGGTGATTCAGTAGGACTGTCAGATGAATTTCCTGACACAGAGAAATGCTACTCCCATGGAATTTCATCAAAAGACCCTCTGTGGAAGTTTCAACTTTGTGAGGAGAATTAAGAAAATTCCATAGAGATATTTTTGAAATTCATGTCATGGTACTAACATTATATTCCCTTCATACTATTCAGCTTAAAATTATTTATGCCTTGTGAATTTACAGACAAAAATATGGACTCAATAAAATTCTTCTGGCCCGGAGAATTTTCAAGTTCCAAACTACAAACCAAAACAATTTCTTTTCTCCTTGTCCTTTAAATGCCATAGCAATTTGTAACAGAAAGGATTGACTTACTTCAAGGATATCCCCCAGACACTTTGAATACCTGCCAACTAATCTACATTCCTAAAATGTTTGGTCAGAATAGCATTGGGATCTTTAATTTTACTAGGTATAAATTCTGTACCCCTTTCACATAAGTTTATCTCTTTCAAAACCAGATCTTAGGAAGTTAGTCTTAGCTCCTAAAGCTAGAAACCTGTTCCCTTAGGTAAAGGAAGTTTATTATAGAAAATCTGGATTCTTGATAAAATCTTAATTTATATCATTTTGGCACCTTGGACAAGGCCAGAAAGGAACTACTTTGAAATGTAAAAATTTAACTTCCTTTAATCCTCTGGACTCCTAACTGAACTGTATTCTATTCTAAGAATAGAATTATAAATCCATGTGTATTATCTTAAAGATCAAACAATGTACACTAATAGATTTCTGTACTTTGCAGAAAAACAAACTGTGAGCATTTCTTTTATACTTGTGACTGGCATTTTACTCCTTAAAAAATCCTAGCTTGGAGATTAAATTTGGAACATGCTTTCCAGAACGTGTTTCCCCATACAATCATTGTGTGGTCTCATTTCTTCATAGTTCACCACCTCCTATGCATACACTCTCCTTAAGAGGACTTGTAGCCCTCTAATTCAAACCGGACATCAAAAGCTAGTCCGAAAGACCCGACAACAGATGAGTGGCTACAAAACTATGGTACATATATAAAATATAAAATAGACTCTGATAAAGCCATTAGAAAAATGCATTAATGAAATTTAGTTATACATTGATGTACATGGAGACTGTTACGCTGAGTGAAATAAGACAAAGAGAAAGAAAAAGACATAGCATAATCTCACTCATTTGTGGTATATAAGAAAAAGAAAAGATAGTATAGCAATAATACTCAGAGAGAATAGAGACAATGTCAGCATGTCCATTCCAGAGTAGAAAGCTCACCACAAAGAAAGTAGAGTAGAGAAGGGTCTACTAGGACAATAATACATGGAATTGATTTCTCTGGACAAGAGCTCAACACTGAAAGTGTTAATGCACCTCTGCATTAACAATAGTTCAAACCACAGTGCCAAAAAGGAAAGAGAGAGCTTGAGAGAAAGTGAGAGATAAGCAATTTGCCTGCCATAGAGCAAGGCATGGGTGGGCATAGAGGTTGAAATGAAAAAAGAGACATCAGTGATGGGAAGGGTGTACTGGAGAAGGATGATGTACATTGTATGACTATAACCCAACAATGAACAATTTTGTAATCATAGTGCTTACATAATTTTTAGAAAAGGACTTTTATCTAAGTAGAAAGTCCCATGAGTGATAGTTTGGGGAAAACCCTATAAAGTTCAAATTAAAGCAAAGGTGCAAATTAAAGCATGTGTGTTGTCTGTTACATGGTGCCAGAGTACATATGGCCTGCATCTCCCTCCTGAGACTTGGATTTCCATGTTTAAAGCTGGGTTGTGGACCTGGACACTCTCCACAAAGCTCACCTTTACTCTTGAGTACATTAATGATTTCTCTCAATTCTCTCTCTCATGTCTTCCTCAGTATCTCTAAACAAATTTTGTGTTTTACTTCACTGCTCATCTCCACCTAAAATTCCTTTCTGTAAGGGAAAGCTAAGGACATGAAATACCTGGGAAAGTTCTAGGAATGACTGTTTTTCTCGGCTAAATATGACCAGTCATTTTCTAATGCTAGAGATTAGGAAGAGGAAGCTACAGATTCCTGCCTTGAGGTCGCTATTCTTTCTCTACTTCAAATAAGACACTTTGAAATCTCCACCAATTTCAGAAGGGACAAAATCTGGGTTGACAGCATGCAAGGTATGCACCCTACAAGCTGTATAATTACTCTTGACATCTCTCTTTTTAGGATCAAATGTTCAAAAACAAAAAGAGAAAGCATGGTTTATCTAACTCTCTGTCAATAAGGAGTCTAATAATTTTGTAGCAAGAAAATCTATACCTCAGTCTTTGGTACTGTTTCATTTTATTTTTATTTTGCCAAAATTTCAATAGAAACCTCTAGCCACACAAGCTATTCTAATAAGCAGATCTCCCAATATAGCTATGAATCTTTTTTAAATAATGCATGTATTTAAGCAGCATGATTACAAACATGTTTATAGTTGGGTTTCAGATATATAAATAACATACTTCTTCACCAGTGCAACCTTCCCAACACCAATGCTCCCATCTACTCCTACCACACCCTTGATTATATTCGAAAAAGTCATTCTGTTTCTCACAGTCACTACCATTGTCATGATAGCTGTTAGTGTAATTATTTCTCTAACTGAACTCACTACAATTTGTGGAAATCTTCATGCCATGGCCCAGCCTTCCAGCCCTCATCTCTATTTTCTCTGGGTATTAACATACTGGCTTTTCTTTTTCTTTATAAATTTTATTTATTTATTTATTTATTTATTTATTTATTTATTTATTTATTTATTTGTATGTGTGTAGTTTTTGGGTCACACCCGGTAGTGCTCAGGGGTTATTCCTGGCTCCATGCTCAGAAATTGCTCCTGGCAGGCACGGGGTACCATATGGGACTCCGGAATTTGAAATGATGACCTCCTGCATGAAAGGCAAATGCCTTACCGCCATGCTATCTCTCTGGCCCCACTTTTATTTTTCTAATGTCCAACAGATGACTAAGACTATTCTGTGTCTATCTATCTCCCTCTGACTGATTTCACTGAGCATAATAGTTATCATGTCAATCTATGTATAGGAAAATTTCATGACTTCAGTTATCTTGATGGCTGTATAGTTTTCCATTGTGTATAGATGCCACATTTTCTTCAGCTACTCACCTGGTTTTGAGAATATGGATAATCCAGATTCTAAACAAGTAAATAGCACTAAACAAGCATAGGTCTGCAGAAGGCATTTTTGTATTTTGTATTTGTATTCATATGGCATATCACTGGTAGTGGTATAGCTGGATCATTTTTCAGGTTTTATGAGATATCTCCATGCTATTTTTCATAATGGTAGGACTAGACAGTATTCTTACCAACAGTGAATGAAAGTTTGTTTCTCCCCACATCCCTACCAGCACTGATTGTTCTTGTTTTATTCTGATGTGTGCCATTTCCTGACAAGGTACCTCACTGTTGTTTTAATTTGCATCTCCATAATGATTAGTGATATGAAGCATTTTTCATGTGCCTTTTTGTCATTTGTATTTCTTTTTCTAGGATGTGTCTGTTCGTTTTTTCTCCCCACTTTGTCATGGGGTTAGATTGTTTTTAAGTTCTGTCAGTCCCTTGTATATGTTAGATAATAGCCACTTATTTGACAGGTATTGGGTAAATAGTTTGTCCCATTCTGTGGGTGGTCTTTGTATCCTTGTCATTATTTCCTTTGAGGTGCAGAAGCTTCTCAGTTTAATATAGTCTCATCTGTTTATCTCTGATCCCACTTATTTGGACAGTTGTGTTTCCTTCTTGAAGATGCCTTTAGTCTCAATTTTATGGAGTGTTTACTTACATGATATTTTGTATACCTTATGTTTCTGGATCTGATATCAAGGTCTTTAATCCATTTGGATTTGACCTTTGTACATGGTTTTAAATGGAGGTTTGAGTTTGTTTTTTAATGTGGCTGACTAGTTGTTCCAATACCACTAGTTGAAGAGGCTTTTCTTGCTCTAAATTGCATTTCCTGCCCCTTTGTCAAAGATTAATTGATTGTAAGTCTGGGGAACATTCTCTGAATATTCAAGTCTATTCCATTGATCTTTATTCAGATACCATGCTGTTTTAATGACGATAGCTTTGTAGGACAATTTAAAGTTGTGGAAAGTGATGTCTCCCATCCTCTTTTACCTAAGGGTTGCTTTAGCTACTAGTGAATGTTTGTTGTTTCAAATGAATTTCAGGAGTATTTGTTCTACTTCTTTGAAGAATGTCATAGTATCCTTAGAGGAATTACATTAAATCTGTACAATGCTTTGGGGAGTATTGTTATTTTAATAATGTTTATCATTCAAATGCAAGAACAGGGTATGTGTCTTTATTTCCTTGTGACCAATTTTATTTCTTGAAGCTGTGCTTTATAGTTTAAATCTATTGCTTCTAGAAGCTCCTTCATAAAGTTTTGGGGGTTTTCTAAACATAGTGTCATATCATCTGCAAACAGTGATTGCTTGACACATTCCTTTCCTATCTGAATGCCCTTCATATCTTTCTCTTACCTAATTGCTATTGAAAATAACAACAGTTCCAGTACTATGTTGAATAAAAATGGTGAGAGAGGGAAGTCTTATCTTGTACCATATTTTGTTTATCTCCATTGAGATTAATATTTGCCACTGACTGTAGTAGATAGCCTTAACTATTTGAGAAAAATTCCTTTCATTCCCATCATGTTGAGATTTTTTTAATCATGAACAGATGTTGGGCCTGATCAAATGCTTTCTCTGCATTTTTTGATATGATCATATTTTTGATATGGTGTGTTATGATAATTGATTTTCCATATATTATACTATACTTGCATCTCTTGAATGAAAGCTATTTGTTCTGGTAGTATAACCTTTTTGATGAGGCGGTGGATCCTATTTGATAGAATTTAGTTGAAGATCAATTTTTTAGAAGTGAACTAAAAACAGACAGTGGAAAAACTTTAACACCTGGAATTTGAATAGCTCACTATCGAACACCATGTGGGTCAGAGATAAAATCAAAGAGAATATCAAATTATTTCTGAAAACAAATGCGAACAAAGACTCACATTACCAGAATTGTAAGACAAGACAAAAAGGTACTAAAGTAAAAATTTATAGATCTACAAGAACACATCAGGAAGGAAGAAGGGACTTACATACTTAATGAGTCAATTTATAAAATGAGAAAGTAATCATCAAATGAACCTAAAAGAAGTAGGCAGAAAAAAATAACTAAGCTTAGAGCAAAAAATTTTGAAGTGGATATCTTAAGAAAAATTCAATAAAAGCAAAAGTACTTCCCAAATTATTAAACAGATTTAATGCAATCCCTCTAAAAATACCTATGACGCCCACCCCACACCCTCCTGGTTTCTGCTCTCTCCCACAGGTAGGGAAGCCCTGCCCAACCATGCCAAACATGCGTTCCCTCGAATATAGCTTAACATAACATATGGTCTAGACAGCTCAGACCTCACACCACATTTCTTAAATAATTAAGAGCCCTGCCAGTCTGCGTGCCTCTCCCCAGAGGGAGTGCAGTGCCCTGAGGCCACTCCACCTGGGGCATAGGGACCCCTGCGCCCGCGACCCCCCTGCGCAGGTGCCCAGAGTGAGTGCATTTCCCCGGGGCCCTTCCACGTGGGCACTCGGAGACCTCAGCGCTCACCAGTCTGCATGTACAGAGACCCCACTACCCGCTGCCTCACTTTCCAGGCCCCAGAGATCACCCCACCCTACCCGAGCTTAGACAGAGGAGGGCAGTTCCCTAGTACTTAGCTGGCCAGTGTCACCTGCGCCACTGGGACAGGCTGAGACCAATACACTGGGTGCGCTTGGGCCTGCCACCTGGACCTTTGGGTAACCTAGAGTAACCTAGCCCCCTGAGCCCTAGAGTGGACCTGAGACCCTCCAAGGGCAGAGGGCAGCTACCGGGTGGGCTTGGCTGGGGGAATTTCTTCTGTGGAAACGCGGAGGGGGTGGAGCTTCATTGACTCCCAGATAGGGGAGGGAACAGAGAGCTAGGCTCAATAGTGCCCGCAACAATTGTGGCCAGGAGCAGAACTGCACCAGGTGACTGGAATAAAGAGAATGAAATTGACCAGACCCACTGAAGGAAGGCTGACTTCCAGGTAGTAGAGGGGGGAGAAAGAGCTAGACTCAACAGTGCCCTCCACCATTGTGGTCAGAAGAGGACCAGCACTAGCTGCCAACAAAAGGGAAAGCAACAAATCAGGCCACAAGAAGAGCACAGGAGGAGCCTAACCTCAGCGAGCTCACCCAACAGTCTCTCTAGAACCACCCTCAGGGAGGGGACCCATTCCCACACCACAGGGGATCAAAACAGGCTGAATTTAGAAGGCACAACACTCCAAAGCACACCACTAAATACAAAGAAATATGGGTAAATCAAGGAGAACCCTAATAGCTGTAGATACGGAGACAAACCCTAGCAAGTTTCCAAGTCCACCAAAACGAACAGATCCATGGGAAGAAGACCTAAAAGCAGCCATGAGGAAGGAAATGCAAGAATTAATAAAAGAAATGAAAGAAACCCTAGCTACCGAGTATAAAAAATCTATGGATGAACGAATCAGCCAAATCAAAGAAGAAATGTTAAAGAACATGAGAGATTCCATACAAAAAGAAGTGAAGGAATTAAAAGACAAAGTAACAAGCCTTACAAGCAGAAACACAGAGTAAAAATACCTATGACATTCCTCAAAGAAGTGAATCAAACACTTATGAAATTCATTTGGAAAAATAAACACCCTCGAATAATAGTTGGGAAAAGGAACATGGGAGATATTACTTTTCCCAACTTTAAACTTTATTATAAAGCAATATTTATCAAAAAAGCATGGTATTGGAATAAAGACAGACATGCAATCAGTGAAATAGGCTTGAGTACTCAGATAATGTTCCCCAGACATATACTCATCTAATTTTTGATAAAGAAGCAAGAAATCTTAAATGTAGCAAGGAAAGCCTCTTCAACAAATAGTGTTGGCACAACTGGTTAGCCACTTGCAAGAAAGCGAACTTAAATCCCCAGCTAACATCATATAAGAAGGTAAAATCTAAATGGATTAAACATCTTGATATCAGACCTGAAATCATAAGGTAATAGAACAACACGTAGGTAAAACACTCCATGACATTGAAGCTAAAGGCATCTTCAAGGAGGAAACTTCACTCTCCAAACAAGTGGAAGCAGAGATAAAAGATGGGAGTACATTAATATGAGAAACTTCTCCATCTCAAAGGAAATAGTGCCCAGGAAACAAGAGCCACCCACTGAGTTGAAGAAACTATTTATCCAATACCAATCAAGTAAGGAGCTAATATACAAAATAAAGAAGGCACTGACATAACTTTACAAAAAAATAAAAAAAAACATCTAATTCCATTGAAATTGCGGAGAAGAAATGGACAGACACTTTGACAGAAAAGAAATACAAATGGCCAAAAGGCAAATGAAAAAATGCTCCACATTACTAATCATCAGGGAGATGCAAATCAAAAAAATTATAAGATACCATTTCACACCACAGATGTTGGAGCACATCACAAAGAATGAGAATAACAGTGCTGGCAGGGATGTGGTGAGAAAGGAACACTTATCCACTGCTGGTGAGAATGCTATCTAGTCCAACCTTTATGGAAAGCGATATGGAGATTCCTCCAAAAACTGGAAATTGAGCTCCCATATGATCCCACTATGCCATTCCTAGGTATATACCCTAGGAACACAAAAATACAATACAAAACCCCCTTCCTCACACCTGTATTCATTGCAGCATTATTTATAATAGCCAGACTCTGGAACAACCAAGATGCCCTTCAACAGATGAATGGCTAAAGAAACTGTGATATATATACACAATGGAATATTATGCAGCCATCAGGAGAGAAGAATTTATGAAATTTTCCTATATATGGATGTACATGGAATATATTTTTTGTTTGAAGATTTTATTTATTTATCACCCACTATAAAATGGGGATTCTTTCTTTTTTTTAAATTTTTTTATTTTGAATTATGGGAACAAAAGATGCAAAGAAAGAGGACAAGGTAATGTTACAGTGGAAGGACAATCAGCCATAACCTAATTCTCAGAGGAAGTCCCCTTGCTGATATCTTAACTTTGAACTTTCAGCCAAAGAACGTTAAGATAAATAAAACAGAATCCATGTACAATTGCATTGTCCCTCAAGTCCCCAGATTGTAGCACATTATAATTCTTTTTTTTTTTTTTTTGGTTTTTGGGCCACACCCGTTTGACGCTCAGGGGTTACTCCTGGCTATGCACACAGAAAGCGCCCCTGGCTTGGGAGGACCATATGGGATGCCGGGATCGAACCGTGGTCCATCCTACGCTAGCGCTTGCAAGGCAGGCACCTTACCTCTAGCGCCACCTTCCCGGCCCCACATTATAATTCTTAACAGCACACAAGGCAATCTAAAGCCATAAAACTCACGTAACTCCTTAAACATTAGAGGCATAGTATTTTTTACATTTCCATGTACATGCATATTAGCTTAAGTTAACCTCAAATTTTAAGTGGGTGCATTTAACCTCAAATTTTAAGTGGGTGCATTTTAAGGATTATAGTCAAAGGAGCACAGTAAAAATGGTGTTAGAGTGGCAATTGTTGTTTGCATAGGCCCACCAAAATATGAGAAGCATGGAAAGAAATAACCTTGGCCTAAATACAAAGAGATCCTACCCCTGAACTTTCCTGGCATAAGACCAACTCTAGGTTCAGGCAAGTTATTGTCTGATCCAAGACATTGTCTGTAGTGACAACACACTTTTCACACAGTCTCTGTTGTTGGTATCATGTTTCTGTATTAAAGATTCTGGAATCTGCATATCCTAAATTGAAGTCATGATGTGGAGTGCCTTCTCGTTTCACCTCACCATGCAGGAAGCCCTGTCCTGTAAGCAGGTCGTTGTTAAGTCTTCTCATTGTTAAGGGAAGTCTCTTTTCAGCAGGACGATGTCTGAGCAGTGGTAGGGTCTTTCTTGGTAGAAGATTGCTTCCAGGTGATGTTATAGACAAACCTCACAATTAAGGGGCAATACAGCAAGCCCTGTCCAGTAAGGAGGTCATTTTTTTGTTAAGTCTTCTTAGTGTTAAGGGAAGTCTTTTTTGAGTAGATCGATGTCAGAGCAGCTGTAGGGTCTTCCCTGGTAGAGGAATGCCTCCAGGTGATGTTGTATACAACCTTGGATGTTTTGTAGATGTCTTCTCTAGATCAGGGGTGAATGGAGAATGCCCATTCTTCTGAGGCCTGTACCAGGTCTTTATGTCAATGTTCAGGGTGTAAGGTCTCATTACACTACAAGATTTGTGTGTTCCCATCTCTATTAGATAAGAACTTATTGGTATGTATAGTATTTTCCCATTTCAGAAATAAAGCCACGTGGTGCTATCAGATATATGGGGCGTAAGAACATTTCCAACAATACCCATAACTTGGTTAAACATAAGCATTAAACTGAGGGATTCTTTCACATCAAATTTCATATTGAGCAGTTCACAAAGAGAAGCTAAAAAACATGGGGGGATCATCACTGTATAAGAAAATATTCAGCAAAAGTTATAGCCGTCAAAGGAAATACCCATAAAATGTTGAAGAGACATAAGTGTCCTTTTTATGCCTTTTAAAATATTTGATTGGGTGTTAACTCCAGGGCACCACTTTGATCTGTGACTTAGGACTCTACAGTACTTAAGTTAGAAAGGGTAAATGAGGAGTAATGATGATAGGAGTTAAGGAAGTTAAAGAGAAATATGATCTTATGAAGGGGTATGCAAAGGGCAGAGTACAAAATGGACATTCTGCATATATAAAAACATAATTCAATGATAGTGAGTACTATTAAAGTTTCTTGTGCGATTTTGAAAGTATAGACTGGACAGAGATTACCAGTGACTTCAAGAATCTGGGAGGTCAGAAGTTCAGGGCCCCACCCAGCCCCTCCCTAAGGAGCTGAATGCATAATGGGGGAAAGCCTAGGGTACCTTCGAGCTCCACCAAGGGGCCCAACTCACCGGCTTGCCCAGGCATGTGGCCCGGGGAAGCCCTGGAGATCTGGAGCAAGGTGGTAGAGGGGTGCTGGGGTTACCCAAGTCCCGCACCCCCACTAGGCCTGGTTAGGAAGGCCTCCGGCATGGCGGTGGCCTGCCAAACCCCCTCCTGCTAGACTCCTGGCTCCCAGGAAGGAGAGATCCTTCAAGAAGCTGGGAGGCCAGAAGTTCAGGGCCGTACATGGAATATATTATGCTGAGTGAAATAAGTCAGAGGGAGAGAGATAGACACAGAATAGTCTCACTCATCAATGGGTTTTAAGAAAAATAAAAGATATTTTTGCAATAACTTTCAGAGAAAAAAGAGAGGAGGGCTGGAATGTCCAGCTCAGTAAAAGAAGCTTACCACAAAGAGTGATGAGTGCAGTTAAAGAAACAACTACATTGAGAACTATCCTAACAATGTGAATGAATGAGGGAAGTAGAAAGCCTGTCTAGAGTACAGGCTGGGGTGGGGTGGGGAGGAGGGAGATTTGGGACATTGGTGATGGGAATGTTGCACTGGCAAAGGGGTGTTCTTTACATGACTGAAACCCAACTATAGTCAAACTTGTAATCAAGGTGTTTAAAGAAAAAATATCAAAAAAAGCAAAAGTTGGTTCTTTGAAAAAATCAAGAAGGTCGATAAACCACTAACAAAACTTACA
Organism: Suncus etruscus; assembly: GCF_024139225.1. Lineage (NCBI taxonomy): Eukaryota > Metazoa > Chordata > Mammalia > Eulipotyphla > Soricidae > Suncus > Suncus etruscus. Next base: position 37,633,286 of record NC_064868.1, read on the forward strand.
AAGAAAGGGAGAGAGAAACTTACTGGGGTGGTTGATCCAGGCTGAACTGTGGGGCTCATCTCTATAGGTGGGGCTGAACAACTCCATCTGCCAGGTAGGGGTAGGGGTGATTGACCCAGGTCGACCTGTGCTCAGACAATCAGACACTCCAACCCAAATCACCAAATGCAAAGAAATATGGGCACACTACAGAAGACACTGACAACTGGGGATATGGAAAAAAATCCTAGCAAGTTCCCAAGATCACCAAAATGCATGGTCCAAAGGGCCAATAGATGAAGACCTAAAGGCAACATAGCAAGGCATGGAAAAATAAAGCTGATTCAAGACTGATGGTGGTTCTAATCGCAGCATCCCACATTGTCACGTGTGCATGCCAGGAGCTATTTCTAAGCACAGAGCCAGGAGTAACCCCTGAGCACTACCAGGTGGGACACAAAAGCTAAAACAAACAAAAAAACCCACAAACAATCAAAAAAAAAACAACGAAAGAAATGGTTTTCTTCATGTGATTTATAGGAAAACAAGAGGAACAAAGTTAAACTACTGTTATTTTTGTGTGGTAATACTTCTATTAAAAATGAGGGCTTTTCATTTTAGCAGAGGTAAAAAGACAGTGCTTGTTGATATCTGTATTGTGATTTCACAAGGTGATTTTAGTTTAGTTTTGTTTTTTTGTTCCTGCCACACCCAGTGTCCCTCGTGGGTTACTCCTGGCTATGCACTCGGAAATCGCTCCTGAGTTGGGGGACCATATGGAATGCCAGGGATTAAACCACGGTCGTCCCTCGGCTAGTGAGCACAAGGCAGATGCTTTATGGCCTGCACCACTCCTCCGGCCCTTCACAAAGTGATTTTAAATATACATATTTGACACCTAGTGTGTGCAATCTATTCTTGTCATTCTTTCTACCTAACTAGTTCAAGGGCAGGGAATGCATTTTCTGACGTTTTTCCCTCTGATAATTTCTGAGAAAATCTAGACAGAACATGTATCATTTTTCTACTCCATCTCTGTCATTAAGTACACTCTCCCAAACTGGCCTACAAGTAGACCCAAGGGACAGATATCAACTATATTTTATTTTCTTTAATCACTTTGATCAAGATATTTTGTCATTATGAGTGAATTTTGTGCAGATTAAAGTCTTCCAGGAAAGTACTTGAAATCATCAAGTATAATACTCTATAGAACAAAAGTCAAATTTGAGTCACAGCCCCCCCCAGTGAACATACTAGCAGAATGTATAGCGTGATACAATCAACTAGCCCCCTTGGCAAAAGCTTTCTGTCCAGATTCCACCACCTACTAGGAAATGCAATGCAAGTAACTGTTATTCAAAGTTCCCTGGGATTAGACACAACTGCAAGAAAATTTTATCCATTATTCCAAATATAATATATAATATAATATAATATCCATTATATATATATATAATATAATATAATATCCATTATTCCAAATACTAATTTTTTCATACTTTCAACAAAGAAACCCTTGTAAGTTGGCCCATTACATTCACTTTCGATGCTAACCCTACAAAACAAAATCAGATGTTTTAATGTTTAAAAATATTGTTGCTGGTACTAATTATCTCTTTTATGGAAAAATTAAAATTTTAATTGTTTTATTCAATTTACTCTCACAGTTGTTTTAAGTCTTGCTATGATTTTTTTGCAATGGTTCCTAGCTGAGTTTATTTTATCTATGTGCAAAAGTCATTTTGATTTTCAAGGAATATACTGTGTGGAATATATATTTCCTTCAGCATTTGTAAAAAAAATTCAAAACTTTAATAAAATTATTAGCAAATCAAAAAATGAGGGCTTTTGAGTTGCAGTACACAGTTGAGGGGAAAATTTTTCTATTACATATATAATGTGATTGTAGCTCATGGGGAATACACCAATAACTAAAATCTTTAAATATTTTTTACACTTTTAGATATTCTTTCTACCTTTCTCCAAAATACATATCTATATACTTAAGTATAAGCCCAACTCGGCTTATACTTAGGTCATATAGGTTATTTGATTTGGTGCCAGCACATAGAATCAAATGCACATAGTCTCCAGCCATCTTCTGCCGTCTGCTGGAGGGTAAGGTGCTTCAGCTTAGTCCACAAGTCATGGCTGAGCTGAAGAGGTAGGCTACTGAACTGAACTGGATGCCACTGAACTATTTAATCTACAATAATCTGTGCTTTGTATGAGACCGATAGCAATGATGAGATATCTACAAGCTCAGTGATGATGACAATGTCTGTGCTGATACCTACACAACAGATACAGCTGAAGCTCTGTTTGGACATACAGATGATGATGATGATGTGGAATCCAGTTTTGAAGAATTTAACCTTTGTGATTTAGTTTGACTACCTGTTTAAGCTATGGTTTTCTGCACTTTATTTAAAGTTTTAAAGTTATTATTGCTAGTTTACAGTTTTTCTTTAGCAACAAATATTGAAAAACATTTAACCTACTGATTTCTCAATTATTGTAATAGTTTTGAATATCTATTTTTATTTTTGGAATTTACCAGTGGCTGCTGCATTTTCCACCTTGGCTTATACTCGACTCACTAAGTTTTCCCAGTATTTAGGGTAAAATTAGGGGGGTCAGCTTATACTCAGGTAGGCTTATACTCAAGTATATATGGTAATATTTTTATAACTATTGTGTTGTCACTTTTAAATAGAAATCTAATTCTAAAAGAATGAAGTTTTTAGAATTGATAATGCATTCAGTTCAAAATGAATAGAGCATTTATCTTGCATGTGGCTTACTTATTGTAATTCGCAGCACAGAGTAGGGTCCTCTGATCATTACCAGGAGTGATTGAAGAGCCAGGAGCAAGCCATGAGTACAGCCACATGTGTTCCAACATTCTCATTTTCCCCAAATGGGAATTACTGAGCATTTTTTACAGGCCACATGTGCTATTGGGTAGACTGTGCTAATACATTCACATCCTGAACATTTGCACTGACTTCAGCTTAGCTAACTTTAACTTTGCATTATTTCTCAGTGATTCACCATTGCTTTTGCTTTTAACTTACAACTGCCTCATTAGTTTAGCAGTGATTGGGAATGGTGACACAGCCTTTTCTCTTTGAAAAATGGATGTTGTTCTGCTGATGCTGCAGCATTTCTTACCCCATGAATAGTGACAAAACAGAGTCTGGACAACTGAGAAGCCAAAGAGAACAGCTAGGCTTCGTTTTTCCTGAAGTTGGTTCACTCTTCAGGAAAAATAATAAGAATTCAAGGAAAACCAAATGTATGTGGCAGGTAATTTTTACAATTTCCCTTCATTCCTCCAGGGCCAACACTTTCCCCAGAGCTGTTCTGTATGGCTTCTCAGCCACCATGTGCTTCAGAAGTGAGAAGACAGAAACATTTCTTGTCTTGTGCCATCTTGGATATGCCATGGAGCAATTTACTTTAATTTCTGTTTTCATTGCTTTAATAAGGTATAGTTCACATTAAATTTAGTTCACATTTTTGAATCAGAGCTTCATAAATTATGGCAAAAGTATATGTTCATAAAGTCATGCTTACAGACTAAATAAAGAACAACTCAATAATCTAAACACCCCTTTCTCTGCACTTCCAATTAGTGTTGACAGTCTTTTTAATTTTAGAAGTACAGCCCGTTACTTTTTCTGATACTCTTTCCAGGCACTTTGCCTGTAAAATTGGTATGAACATAGCAACCTCATAATGTTGTAGTCAAAATTTATAGAATATGAATAAGGATAACTCTGAAACAGAAAATAATATCCTTACCTTCATTTGGCACTTAGTGAATAGCCATGATTAATCAAAGTTCTTTTTATTTGTTTGTTTTGGGACAATACCTGGTGGTGCTCAGGAGTTATCTCTGGCTCTTTATTAAAAATCACTCCTGGCAGGCTCTTGGGACCATATGGGATACTGGGGATATAACCCAGGTCAGCCACATGCAAGACAAACTTCCTCCCCTCTGAGCTATTGCTCTGGCTACCAAAGTTCTGATTCTATAGTTTTGTTTCCCATGCCATGCTATGGTTCCCTACCTCCACCATGAGTCTATTTTTATAATATCCAGAAATAAAAGATTCCTCTGTACTATGAGTTTGATGCTCTTTGGAGCAAAGAGAGTGGATATTTTAGTTACTTGGTGGAGGGGAATGGAGAGAAACAGAGACATTGTGCTCCAGCTTTGAATCTTACAGGTTTTCTTATGGATTTTGTTTTGTTTTTCATTTTGTTAAGTTTGTATAATTGAGCATTTGAAGAGGTATTTTTGGGCCTCAATTGAACGTGCCCAGGGCATACTCCCAGTTCTGTTCTCAAGTATCACTCCTGGTGGGGCTTACAGTAACATATGGGATATTGGATATCAAACTGGTTTTGCTGAGGGAAAGTCAAAGCCATACCCACTGTATGCTCTTCTCTGGACATATCTGTGCACTTTAAAATAGAAATATTGAAGAGAGTAGAATTGGAACGATTACTTAAAATTTTAAATAAATTAAACAGTATATAGCTACAAAACTATAAAACTCACTTGCTAAGTTAAAACACATTCAAATATAGATGGTTATACGGTAACTCATCCTAGATACAGTCTCAATGAAAAGCTCAGGAAAGAGTCTACTTTCAGGAAAGCAGTTTCTAATTTTTGAAAGTTTTGTGAGGCATTTTCATTACCATAAAGAAAAGACACGTGGGTATGGAGAGAGTGTTCTATAGCCTGGCATGCATGCTTTGCATGCTGATATTTTAAGTTAGATCCCTGGCACTACTTTACAATTTTTGCTCCCTCCCCCGCAAGCAAAGAGCTCTGTGTAGCTTCTGAAAACTGTTGAGTGTGGCACTAAACAAAACAAACAGAAAACAGCATATGAACAAATTGAGTGATTTTTACACTAATTATGTACAGTTCTGGCTGCTTTTTTTCTGAGCTACTGAAATCAATGCTCCTTATTCCTTTTTTCCCTATCATTTAAAAATGTTTTGTCATTGTTACTTATTTCTCTCTCTACTATATAACAGATTCTAAGAGATTCTAAGACAGGAGCTGCCTTGGGAGCTTGTAAATGCAGATTCCAAGCCATATCCCCAGACTGCTATAACAAAATATGACATCCTATTTATACAATACAATGTTATTTTCCAAATTATGCAGATTAAGACTGAGGTGCTGGCAGATCTGGTGAACTGTTGCTTTCTACCATGTAGAAAGCCGTCATGTAAATATATAATCTTTCTTGGGTATATGCTTTGGTAAAGGCGGAGAAAAATCATCATTCCTTTTTTTTTCTTTTTTTTTCTTTGGTTTTGAGTCCACACTGTAGTGCTCATAAGCTACTCCTAACTCAGTGCTCAGGGGTTTGAACCTAGGCCTCTTGTATGAAAAGCATGTGCTTTAGTCTGTTAACCCTCTGATGCCTCTTTCCCTATAAAGAAAAATTTGTTCTATTATGAGAACCTCTCTTCATGAACTAACCCAAACCTAAGTACCTCACTAAAACTCCATTTTATAAATATTATATATTATTTAAAAAATACACATTCAGCTTATAACTGAGAAAATATCTCATAGTCCTAGATTCATAATATTTTGACATATTTTAATATTTTTATACATTTATTTGCTTTATTCAGCCCAAACCATGCTCTTCATTATGTAGTAGCTGTATTCATATAACAATATATTGTGGACATATTTTATTATATTTCTGCAATTTCTAATGCAAAAATAATTTGATAAAATAAATATAAAGTATATTATGCAATAGCCTTAATGAATACTTAGATTAATTCTTTAAAATAATATATAATGGATTATCAAACATGGTCTAAATGAATCACATTATTTTTATTTTTAATTATAAGATAAATAAATGTATGCATGGTTATTTTGGCTTCCCATTTTATGTTTATCAGATTACTAAAGGTTTGTCTATTTTCAAAGCTAAACCTTTTAGATTTATCAACGTTTCAATCATTTAGGCAGGCTTGCATGTGGGACAGCTGAGTGAGTTAAAGTTAAAGATCATGGTCAGATATGATTTGATAATATAATGGATCATTCTATTGTTTTTCAATTTAAAATTGTCTTTTCTTCTGGCCACAGGAAACTATCTGAAACTGTAAACATACCTAGTAAAAGGTATTCATCCGCTGGAGAGGACAAAACTTATGAATGATCAGTACATGAGTGTTGTCAGTTTTATTATTTGGGTCCTGATTTGTTTATTTTATTTTTTATTTGGGGGTTACATTCAACAGTTCTCAGGGCTTACTCCTGGCTCTGCTCTCAAGGATCACTCCTGGAACAGTTGTGTTTCTAATTAAGTTGATGGAGCCATGACATAGTATGATAGAATTACCATATTTTTCAGTTAATTTGGGGCATATTCATATTGCTAAGACACACATCCTATATTTCCAGTGAGTGGGAAGACTGTCATGTTTTCCTTAGCCACTATACTTGTCTGTTTGTATTACGGTTCATGTGTGTTGTTTGTTTATGGCCTCCAATGAGCATGCCAAAGTCTATAGTTTGTATAAAAATTTATTTGTTATACAACATACAATAACGCCTGAAAAACTATTGACTTCCTCAATCTTAGAGAGAGCCCCTAAAATTACAGATATGTTTAGAGTATTTGATGGAGACAACTAAAATGGAGTCACTATAAGATACTGGCAAACTGAAGCTGCCACATTCAATATCATCACTGAATCTGAAAAACATCAGGAATGCCTGTTCCTGTTTTGGGACCTGAAAACCTGCTGCTTCAGCTACCTAGGTAGGAAAAATCACAAGTGTACCTCTTGAATAGCAATTTCAACTAAGGGCTTATTTTCCTCTCAGGTTCTTGAAGACCATTATGGGAGAGAGCTCTGGTTTCAGGCTTTATGATGACACATAGATGACTGTTAACAGCCTCAGGGGAAAACCTTTGGGATCAAGCATGTTAATAAGCTATAAGTTAGACAAAGGCTGATTCAGCAGTAATTAAAAATTCTCAGGGAAAATGTACCTTTGATGTGAAGTAGTTCCACAAGTTATCATTAAATTGTACAATTCAAATCTCAGTTTATTTGTTTGAAAATGGCAAATGTAATTTGACATTGAATTGGGGTTTTTGGTGGGGCACATAAAGTACTCAGGACCTTTTCCTGGTTCTGCATTCAGAATCACTTTTGGCATGCTTGGGGAATCATATGGGGTGCTGGAGATTAAACCTGTATTTGCCTATGTGAGGGAAATGCTCATCCTGCTCTACCATTGTTCTAGACACCTAATTAGTTTATTTCTTGAGTATTTAATATGACTTATAAACGATCACAAAATAGAAATTTATCATATAGAAAAGATAAGGGAATACACTTGAGATGAAAGTTTGAATTCTAAATGTTTAAAACTTTTTAAAACAGAAAATAATTCCCAAATATATATTTCATACATGTCAAATATATATTGATCATTCCATAGAATATGATAAGTAGAAAAATCACATTCCCAAATTTTAGACTTTTTAGCACTAGGGACTGAATCCAGGACCAATCATTTCACTTGCAAGACAAGTACTTTATCGCTGAGCTAAAAGTTTGAAATCATACTAAATATATTTTCTGAACAGAATAAAATGAAACAAGAAGTCAGTAAAAGAACAAAACATCTAAAAATTTTCCAATATGCTGAAATCAATCATATACACTAAAATAGACAGCAAAAAGAATGCTCAAGATGATTTAAATTACTGTGTTAAGTAAAGTGAAAACAAAATACATCCACCACCCAGCAACCTCCCCACATGGGCACCGGACCCCGACGTTCTGCAGCAGCCCCATGCAAGAACCCTAGGGACCCCCCAATGTGACTCCAGGCAGGGTGAGTGCACCCACCATCTGGACACCTCCCCACGTGGGCGCCTGACCCCGATGTTCCACAGCAGCCCCTGCCAGACCCCCGGGACACCAGACCCGACTCCAGGCAGGGTGAGTGCACCCGCCACCCGGCCAACTCCTGGATTCCGCAGCAGCCCTGTGCCAGACCCCAGGGACCCCCGACCGACTCCAGGCAGGGAGAGTGCACCTGCCACCCAGCCACCTCCCCACATGGGCAGCCCCTCACCAGACCCCAGGGAACCCCCTACAAAACTCCAGGCAGGGTGAATGCACCACCCGGCCACCTCCCCATGTGGGCACCCAGAGAACCCTGTGCCAGACCCACTCTGTGCTGCTGGGAAGGGCTAGAGCTTATAGACCAGGTGAGCTTTTGTCTACTCCCTGGACCTTGGGGTATTCTAGAGAAGCCTGTCCCCTGCACCCTGGAGTGGACCTGGGACCCCAAGGGGCGAGGAGAGAACGCCAGGTAGGATTGGCTAAGGGAATTTTCTCAGCTGAAGCTCAGAGCGGGTGAAGCTCTGCTGACTTCCAGGAAAAGGAGGGAGGACAGGGAGCTAGGCTCAACAGCGCCCTCCAACATTGTGGCCAGGAGTGGAACTGCATTAGCTGCCAACAAAAGGAAAAAACAGACCATGCCCTACTGAGAGCATAGGAGGAGCCAAAGCTCGGCGAGCTCACCCAACAGACCCCTCTAGAAACATGCTCAGGGAGGGGACCCATTCCCATGCCACAGAGGGCAAAAGCAGGTTGAACTCAGAAGGCACTGCACTCCAAGCCACACCAATAAATGCAAAGCAACATGGGTAAATTAAGGAGAACCCTAACATCTGGAGATAAGGAGAACCCTAACATCTGGGTATATGGAGAGAAACCCTAGCAAGTTTCCAAGTCCACCAAAACAAACATGATCCATTGGAAGGAGACTTAAAAGCAGCCATAAAGAATGAAATGGAAGCCTTGATTAAGGAATTGAAGGAAAGGCTAGCAACTGAATAAAAGAACTCCATGGAGGAACAAATTAGCCAAATTAAAGAAGAACTGTCAAAGGATATGAGAGATTCCATACAAAGGAAAATAAAGGAGTTAAAAGACAAAGTAACAATCCATATGAGCAGGATCACACAGTTGGAGAAACACATTGAAGAACTCGAAAGAAAACTGCAAACAAAAAAGGACAAAAAAAATCAGCAAGGAAATAAAAGGTAAAGCACTGGAAGGAAAAGTCCAGTATCTAATGAACAAGACAAAAGAAATAACCTAAGAATTGTGGGTATACAAGAAGGGGAGGAAATAGGAAAAGGGAAAGAACAAGTAGTCAGGGAAATATTAACAGAAAACTTTCCCAGTCTCTGGAAAGAAGACTCATTGCAAATCCAGGAAGTGAAGAGTGTCCCTAATAAAATAGACCCTAACAAACCAACACCAAGACATATAGTTATCCAAATGGCAAAAAAAAAATCCCCCCCCAGAAAAACAAAGAGAAAGATGATCTCCTTAAAGCAATAAGGGGAATAAAACCTCAAATACAAAGGAAGGGACATAAGAATCAAACCATATCTCCCATTTGAAATAAGTCAAACAAGACGACAGTGGAATGACTTATATAAATGCCTTAATGTAAGAAACTTCCAACCTAGGGTCCAATATCAAGCAAAACTCACATTCTATGGGAGGGCAAAATAAAAACATTCTCAAACAAAAACGAGCTTGCAATATTTGTGCAAAAAAACCAACTCCTAAACGACCTACTCAGAAACAAATTACACAATTCAAACCCCCAAATGTGACAACAACCAGGCTACACAACACAACTGAACAACAGTCATCTCGGTCAATAATCTCCCTAAATGTTAATGGACTAAAATCTCCCATTAAGAGACACATAGTAGAGAACTGGATTAGAAAACATAAACCTGACTTCTGCTGCCTGCAAGAAACACACCTACAACTACAGGACAAGCACAGTCTCAGAATAAAATGATGAAAGTTAATTATTCAGGCTAATAGAAAACAAGAAAGAGCAGGGACAGCCATTCTTATATCAGACCAAATTCCATTCAAGCTCAAAAAAGTGATCAGGGACAGAGAGGGACACTACTTACTGATCAGGGGAACACAAGATCAAGAAGTACTAACCCTGGTCAATATTTATGCACCTAATGTAGAGCCAGCAAAATATGTGAGGCAACTGCTTGCAGCTGGAGAAACACACGAAGGGAAATGTGAAAATTGTAGGAGATCTCAATACTCCACTATCACCACTGGAAGAGGCACCAAACAGAAAAACAGCAAAGTAATAAGAGCCCTAAATAAAAAATTAGAAGATCTAGGGATAATGGACTTTTATAGGACTCTCCATCCCCAGAAAACAGAATACACATTCTTCTCAAGCCCACATGGAACCTTCTTCAGAAGAGACCATGTCCTAGGATACAAATCTAACCTATATAAGATAACAAATGTAAGGATCATTAGAAGTACCCTATCAGATCACTATGCAACAGAGGTCAAAATTGACTACAAGAAGAAGCAATGGAGAAAAACTACTACCTGAGATTAAACAACATACTATTCAACAACAGCAGGATCAAAGAGCAAATCAAGGAAGAAATAAAAAGATTCCTTGAGACAAATGATAATGAAGAGACAACCTGTCAAAATCTGTGGGACACAGCAAAAGCAGTAATTAGGGGGAAACTCATAGCAATACAGGCCTATGTCAAGAAACAAGAAAATGACAAAACCAACAGTTTAAAGGATCACCTCAAGTAATTGGAACAACAGCAGCAGAGAAACCCAACCACAACCAGAAGGAAAAAAATAATAAAAACTAGAGCAGAAATAAACAACATAGAAACTAAAAAAACAATACAAAAAAATCAATGAGACCAGGAGTTAGTTTTTTGAAATAATAAACAAGATAGACAAACCACTGACAAAACTCAACAAAGAAAAGACAGAATACACCCAAATTAGTAGGATCACAAATGAAAGGGGAGAGATTACAACAGAACCCCAAGAAATACAACATATCATGAGATCATATTATGAACAACTATAGTTAGTTAGGCTAGAGAACTCAGTAGAAATCGACAGATTCCTGGAAAAATACAATCTTCCAAGACAGGATAAGGAAGACCTAGAAAGCCTAACTAGATCAATCACTTCAGAGGAAATTGAAGATGTAATTAAAAAACTCCCTAAAAACAAAAGTCCAGATCCAAATGGATTTATAGGCGAATTCTCTCGAACATTCCGAGAATTGCTACCACTATTCCACAGGTTCTTCCAAACAATCAAATAAACATGAATCCTCCCCAACTCCTTTTACGAGGCTAATATTACACTCATTCCCAAAGATGGCAAAGACACCACCAAGAAAGAAAACTACAGACCAATCTCACTAATGAACATAGATGCAAAGATTCTAAACAAAATTTTAGCAAACAAAATCCAGCACATTAGCAAAAAGATCATACATCATGACCAAGTGGGTTTTATCCCTGGAATGCAAGGTTGGTTTAACATACACAAATCAATCAACATCATACATTACATCAACAACAAGAAAGACAAAAACCACATGATCATATCAGTCTATTCAGAGAAGGCGTTTGACAAAATCAAACACCCTTTCATGTTGAAAACACTCAGGAAAATAGGGTTAGATGGAACCTTCCTCAAGATAGTTACAGCTATCTATGAAAAGCCCACTACCAACATTATCCTTAAAGGTGAAAAACTAAAAGCATTTCCACTAAACTCAGGTACTAGGCAAGGCTGTCCACTCTCTCCATTCTTATTCAATATAATCTTAGATGTCCTAGCAATAGCAATCCGACATGAGACGGGAATCAAAGGAATCCAAATTGGGAAAGAGGAACTCAAAATATCTATTTTTTCAGATGAAATGATGATATTCATCGACAACCCTAAAGAGTCCACAGTAAAACTCCTAGAAACAATTAACCAATACAGCAAAGTGGCTGGCTAAAAAGTCAATACACATAAGACAATAGCGTTTCTCTACACACATAATAAATTTGAGGAAAGAGAGATCAAAAATACAACTCCATTTAAAATAGTATCAAAAAATATAAGGTGCCTAGGAATCAACCTTACAAGGGAAGTGAAGGACCTATACCAGGGAAACTTCAAAACACTCCAGAAAGAAATTGAAGAGGATCTAAGGAAATGGAAGAACATCCCATGATCATGGGTAGGTAGAATCAACATAGTCAAAATGACTATTCTACCAAAACTACTACATAGATTCAATGCAATCCCAATCCAAATTCAGACATCATTCTTTAAAGAATTAGAAAATTCAATCATAAAAATCCATCTGGAACCACAAAAGACCCAGGATAGACAAAACACATACTAAAAAAACAAGAAGCTGTGTGGCATCTCATTACCTAACCTGAAGCTATACTATAAAGCCATAGTGATCAAAACAGCATGGTACTGGTACAAAGACAGAGCCACAGACCAGTGGGTTAGAACAGAATTTCCAGACATACACCCCCAGATATACAGTCAACTAATATTTGAGAAAAGAGCCAAGAACTTGAAATAGAACAAAGAAATTTTTTTAACAAATGGTGTTGGTACAACTGGAAAAGCACATGTAAGAAATTCAAAATTGACCCATACCTCACTCCTTATACAAAAATCAACTCAAAATGTATGAAAGACCTCGAAATTATACCCGAATCTATAAAATTTATAAAGAATGACATAGGTAGAACACTCGAAGACCTATATTTCAGAAAGGTCTTGGAGGATGGAGCACCAATGGCAAGAACTTTGGCGTCAAACATAAACAAATGGGATTACATCAACCTAAAAAGCTTCTGCATGGCAAAAGAAACCCTACATAACACAAGAAAACAGTTAACTGACTGGGAGAAATTTTTTCACTCAACATATCATATAAAGGGTTGATATCCAGAATATACAAAATTTTGAGCACCCAAAACCAAATAAAGCCATAAAAAAATGGAAAAACGAAATCAATAGACACTTCTCAGAGGAAGACCGAAAGATGGCCAACAAATACATGAAAACATGCTCACCTTCACTCATCAGAGAAATACAAATCAAATCAACAATGAGGTACCACCTTACACCAGTGAGAATGGCTCACATAAAAAATAATGAGAACAACATCTGTTGGCGGGGATGCGGTATGAAAGGCACTCTCATCCACTGTTGGTGGGAATGCCCCTAGTCCAACCCCTATGGAGAACAGTCTGGAGAATGCTTAAGGAACTCAGAATTGAGCTGCCATTTGACCCAGCAATTGTTCTCCAATTATCTACCCCCAAGTCGGAAGGACATTCATCTCAAAGTATGTGTTCACCCCACTATTTATCGCAGCACTCAGTATAATAGCCAAGTCTTGGAACCAACCTCGATGTCCAACAACAGAAGAGTGGATCATTAAGATGTGGCATCTATATACAATGGAATACTACATGGCAGTCAGAAATGATACAATCATAGACTTTGCAGCAAGTTGGATGGACCTATAACATCTTATGTTAAACGAAGTAAGTCAGAAGACAAAAGATAAACACAGAATGATAGCACTATTCTGAAGCACCTAGAACATACACGTTATATACAACTAATATTCAACAACCAAATAACATGGTTTAACAGGGCAGAAACTCCAAACACTGTAACAGTCAACATACACCGAGGAGCAGTGCCCAAAACACATGAAAGAAGAACAACACAAACCCTTGACTACACATTATACCACAAAGAAACCAGCAACAGCAGAAATAGCAGCCTAGAGAGAACAGGTATGTAATAAGCCTTCTACTACAAAGGCCCATAATAATCCCTTAGGGATCTTATACAGGATTACAGGTAAAGAATACCATGGGAAATCACTGACTCCAAAGGAAACATTTCATAATAATATGTTTTAATCCCTTTATCTTACTGTATTTAAAATAACCTCTCAGCTTTTCTTGGATACAAAGTGTGGACAAACTAAGATGGCATCTTGGGGCCGAGTCACATGAGATACCATACCCAGCTTGCACTATGAGAATGTCCTGAGAAAACTCTTTAACATACACTTTATCTCTAGGTTGTGGCTTTTTTTAGGACTTGAAGCATGTGACCAACCAGAACACCGAAACTGCAATTGTGACCTACAGACTTATTCTACAGGCCCTACTCATCGAACACATTCAATCAAACTAGCATTACCTTGCCCTTTTTTCCTCTCTTCTCACTTCTTTCGTTTTTTGTTATTTTTATTTTTCTTCTTTCTTTCTTCTATTTTTCTTTTTAATGTATTTTCTCTTCTCTTATTCTCTGCCCCTTACATATACTTTCCCCCTTTCTCCCTTTGGAAATCTGACTATCCCTTCTCCCCTCAATCCCATCCAGATTTCCCACTTTTTTTAAAACTCTTCACCTTCAGTTCTTACTCTACTAGACATCAAGACTGACCTCCTACCCCAACAAACCATTACCCAGCACCCAAGCGAAGGGACACCAAGTTAAAACCACACCTCGTCCCTGGCAAGAAAAGGCAACCAACTCCCCTGCTGACTCATGCTGCATGGCCCTCCTTACCACCTATTCCTAACGTGGACTGTTACCTGAAACCGGACTTAGCTCTAAAAGTATCCCCAAAGCAAGAACTCTTCCCAAGACGTCCCTGCCGCAAAGCTTTTGCAAATCTTAAGAAGGTCAGGGTGTGTGATGAAAAGGTGCCCAGGAACTCATACACCACAAGAAAATCTCAAAAGACAATGGGGAAACCTATAGTTCCATCATAAGTATAAGACCTGTATTGTACTACCTCTTTACCTGCTTTTCCCCAAATGTAAGATTGTCACTTGCATCATTTTGTTCCTTTAATTATTTTATGTCATATTTTTAAATCTTTGTTCCATATATATCTGTGTGTGAGCACATATATTTTTATTTCTATTTTTACCTTTTTTAGGTGTGTGACCTCTTTCCATTTTCTTCTTTTTCCACCCCCAAATGCACCGGCAATATAATGTAGCACCATTTCCCCCAGCAGAAACACACTTAAAAATGGGGAAATCTTACATATAAAAACGAGCTCTTATGGACCCAGAGAGATAGCACAGCAGCATTTGCCTTGCAAGCAGCCGATCAAGGAGCAAATGTGATTGGTTCGAATTCTGGTGTCCCATATGGTCCCCTGTGCCTGCCAGGAGCTATTTCTGAGCAGACATCCAGGAGTATCCCCTGGGCACTGCCGGGTGTAGCACCCCCTAGAAAAACAAAAACAAAAAAAAGCGAGCTCTTATCTACTAGGGATAAGAACTCATACTTGTTTACAATACAGGGACATCTCCCACCTTGAAAATATGTCATGTGGACTCAACTTAGACCCCAGGTGATTAGACACCATCCGTCCAGCCTTGATCCTTGGATCCCAGACATAGAAGAGACACAGTTCTTCGCGATAGCTACAGAAAAAAATCCCATCGGGACATCCTCAATAGTGCTCGGACACCAACAAGTACCATCTCTAACATGATATCAGGACAATGAGGAAAATGGGAACAACTTGACCTAAGAGTAGGTTATCCTACCCCTCCAGCTGATGATAAGACAATATCAGAAGATTTGTCACCCTTCGGTGACAAAAAAAGCCAAGATCGCGATTTACAGATGACTGACTGATAGAACCATGACTGAACTGTATGTATTCTGTGACCAATAATAAAGCTGTAGTCTAGGGTTTGAGTTACGACCTGCACAACAACCATGATCTCCAGTTCCAAAGATACGTCTGAGATAATTGCAATGGAATGGGTCTTCTGGAAACACAATGAAAGACGCTATCATAGGCTCCATCCTAATATCAGCACAAAGACCAAGACCACCAAACACAGAAGATGGACTAAAACGACACTGAGGGAACAGAACTTCTAGAACCACAAAGAAAGGCTTCAACACAAGTTTCACCCCTTGACCTGTGCAGATACCGAGATCTCTAGGTACAGAGATCTGATTTTATCACCCAGGACGAAGCAGAAATCTTCAAAACACCACAAAAGCACCAAGGGGAGAGTAAATGAACCTAAATAGAGTCTATAGTTAATCCCATGACAATACACTCCAAGGGGGGAGAAACCTTGTACCTCTTAGTTCAAGGGAATTCCTTTTCAAATGACCCCAATATTTACTGTGCCTGTGCAGGAGGGAAAAATGCACAAAACAATTTTTTATATCTATTTAGGTTTTGTCGATTTCTTTGTTTTGGTATGGTTATTGAAGTTGTTGTCTCCATTTATATTTATTTATTTATTTATTTATTTATTTATTTATTTATTTTTCTTTAGGTGCTCTGCCATGTTTTTTATCTCAAGACCATGGCCTTTATTTGGTGCTTATCTTTATTGTTGGAGTGCTCACTGGATATTTTATTTGACACTTCTTTTTGTACTGTTGAGGTGTTTCATCTTTTTTTCCCCTTTGCTTCTCAAACCAATGATAAGAGCCTCTAGAAGGACTCTGCCCATTTTCGGAATATTTGATTTTTACCTCAGTTTATCACTTTTCTCTTCTTCAAACAAAACCACATAACTGGAACTATTTAGTACCACCTCCCATTTATAGGAGGAAACAAGGGTGGTACCAAGACCAAAATAGGTGTAGGACTACTAAGTAGTAAACTAGGCTCAGAGGGGACCACGTATTCTAACAGCCCCAGGGGTGAGGGAGGAAGATATGGGAGGTAGAATGGAAATGGAGTTGTAGGGAGGACAATTCGGTGATGGGAATCCACTGATATTATGTTTATATACACCTAAAATATTATTGTCAACAATATGTAAGCCACTATGATCAAAATAGATATTATTTTAAAAAAGAGAAAACAAAATACATAAAATTTCATGAGGGACTAGGGAGATAGTACAGTTTGTAGGGCACTTATCTTTTACATGGCCTCCTTGCGTTTGATCTTTGGTACTACATATGGTCCTTTGATCCCACCAGGAATGATCACTGAGCTCATAGCCAGGAGTAAACCCTGAGCCCTGCTGGGTTTGTCCTAAAAATAAAAGAAAGAATACCCTCAAAATAATGGTGTAGGGAGAAATTAGTATAAACACATCACAACAAAAGAAAAAAATTAAATAATAAATCTTACTTTTTTTTTTGGTTTTTGAGGCCACACCCATTTGATGCTCAGGGGTTACTCCTGGCTAAGTGCTCAGAAATTGCCCCTGGCTTATGGGGACCATATGGGATGCTGGGGGATCAAACCACAGTCCTTCCTTGGATAGCACTTGCATGGCAGACACCTTACCTCTAGCACCACCTCGCCAGCCCCAATAAATCTTACTTTTATCTTAAGGAGCTAAGATCAAATTGATCTCAGAGAAGATCAGGATAATCTTAAAAGTATTATGAAGAATAAAATAATAAAGACTAGAGGTAAACAAATAAAACAGAGGAGACATAAAATTATGAGACAAAATCTTGGTTCTTGGAAAATATTGTCACAATTATGAATGAAAACAGGGATATTGACATAGATTTTACATATAAAAAGGAGTATCAATTAATACTCTGAATATTTTATGCCAAAAATCACATGATATTGATGAAATGGATATATTTCAACTAATACAACTACAGGCTTCTCTGCTATCTTAAAGTAGAACGTTTGTAGTCAACATAAATTGTAATTTATTTATAGGGACTGAGGATGCTAAAAATATTTTCATATAAATTTATGGTAATAATGTTCCCAAACCTAAGAAATAACTTACCAGATTATACAAAATATCAAAGTTCTACTGTTGAAGATTGTGAAAAGCTGAACTAAGACTAGAACCATAAAAAGTAGAAAAACCTAAAAAAAATTAGTAAGTAGTAAGAATAATATATTAAAATATCACATCAGTACAAGTTTTGCATAGACAGGGGCCAGCACAATAGTATAGCAGGTAAAATGCTTGCCTTGCAAGCTAACCTAGAACCGACCACAGTTTGATTCCTAGGCGTCCCATATGGTCCCCAAACCAGGAGCGATTTCTGAGTGCATGGGTAGAAGTAACGCCTGAGCATCACCAAGTGTGCCCCCCTCCCCCAAAATTATGCTTGCCTTGTATGTGGCTTACCTGGGTTTGATCCCTGAAACCCAATAGGGTTCCTTGAGCCCTACCAGGAGTGATCCCTGACTGAAGAGCCAGGAGTGATTGATCCCTGAGCACCTCTGGGTGTGGTTAAAAAAAGTTACGATTGGACAGGGATGTAACTCAGTAGAAGAGCAGTTGCACGTATAAAGTCCTGAATTTGATTCCTATCTGGCACCACAAACAAAATAAAAATGTCATAGAAAAGGGTGATTAATTGGTGATTTTTTCAAAAATATTCTTTACAAATTCTTAACAACTCAATGGTGCAGATAAAATTCGTAAAATTTAGTATCATAAGTTATTCAAATATCAAATAAAAGCCGAAAGTCTAAAACTCATACAAGAAAATGGAGAAAAATATCCATGATATTGGATTTGGGAGAGATTTTCTTGGAGAGATGTACAGATGTACAGTGGGTAAGCACTTGTCTTATATATAGCTAAGGATGTCGAGGATTAATTCCTGTTTTCAAAGACAAGAGTAAACACTGAGAACCAGAGAGCTGTGGCAAGACAACAACAACAAAAATTTTTCTGTAGAATAATAATTTATATATTTGCTTGGATAATCTAGAACAATTCACACAGACTAAAAATAGTGGACTCAATTGAAAATAACTATTGTGAAACCCAGCATGTTATTAAGGTTGTAAAAAGAAGCCAGAGAGATTATACAGAAAAAAAGTACTTGTCTTACATGTAGCCAACCCAACGTAGATGTCTGGCACTTAAAATGGTCCCTGCAGCACTGTAAAGTATAATATATGAGCACAGAGCCAGGAGAAAACACCAAACACTACCAAGGTAGTAATATCCCACCTCCCCAAAAAAAAGATAGTGAAAAATTGAGAAGAATGAAATCAAGTATTTGAGTCATAATTGATGTGGAATGAATTTCCAGAACACATCAAGAATTCTTCCAATGGGCTGAAAGTTCCAGCTCACTACATGAAGCCTGCTACAAAGAAAGATGAGGGCAGTTAGAGAAATAACTACATTGATAACTATCATAACATATGAATGAATGAGGGAAGTAGAAAGCCTGTCTAGAGTACAGGAGGGGGTGGGGTGGGGAGGAGGGAGATTTGGGACATTGGTGATGGAAATGTTGCACTGGTGAATGGGGGTGTTCTTTACATGACTGAAACCAAACCACAATTATGTTTGTAATCAAGGTGTTTAAATAAAGATATTTTAAATACAATTTTTAAAGAGAGAAATAAAAAAAGATTTTCTCCAACAATTTCTATTAAAAACTTGATAAATTATATAGATATTTATCTAAAAATGTAAAGAGCCAATAAATAAATGAAAGATATGAAAGATATTCTTAGGCTACAATTCTGTTTTATCTGCCTTATAATTGCAGGTCTGATATGTAATGAACACACCTGTTTTGTAGCCATTTTCACATACGAACCACTTTTGTTATCCTATAAGAATTTAATGCCTTTGAAGTCTAGCAGTCTAAAATAATAATTTCTTCATGATGAGAATGTGCATAGTCACCTTTATAGTCATGAATAGACAGAAATATGTATGTACATATGCATGAATTATATATTTACTATTGACAAATTAATGCTGAATAAATCTCTTGGCAAAATATTTTCACAAGTAAATGTAGTAAGTGATGATCTTTTGGCCGTATATATGTTGAACATTACAAAATGCATGCATTTATTTTTTGGTGCTGAGAGCTTGTTGTTGTTTTTGTTTTGGTCCACACCTGGTATTGCTCTGGGGTTACCCCAGCTCTGTGTTCAAATTACTCCTGGCAAGGCTCAAGGTACCATATGGAATGCCAGGGATTAAACCCAGGTTGGCCTCTTGCAAGGCAAATGCCCTACATGCTGTGCTATTGCTTTGGACCCTATATTGAGTTTTCAAGAGAAACGTATAAGATTATTTTTAGTTTTCTTGAAAAAAATATAATCTATTTAATAATACCTCCCCAGATACTCAAATTCTAAATGCATCATATGTTTCTTTTTCTCCTTTACTTTTGCAGGAGCCTTATTAATGTGTTTTAAACAAACAAGGCTTGAAAAAAAGTTAGAAAATAGATCCTTGAAAGTTTTAGATCTTCCTTTAGCTATTATAACTAGTTATCTCTTATAAGAGGTCTTATGGCTTCCTCTCTTTAAAGATAAGTCTTTTTTCATGTGGAAAAACATTTCAGTTTTTAGAAAAAGCCATTAGTCAAAATATATCAGAATTAATAAGGAATTTCTGGTTACAACTAAATTGTCTAATTTAATAGTATGATCACACTTAATTACATGAAAATTTATGTGCTGAAAATATTTTCATACTCTTTCCAGAAATGGGTTTTACTTAAGACTGTGACACCATATTGATACCAGTATTCAGCATCTAGATCATATAATGAGGCAAAGATATGTGCATCAGATACCATGATTGAATGAAGACAGTAAGCTATCTTAAATATACAATGCAGTAATGACATCAAGAAAAGCTAGAGAAAGGAAATTTTTAAAATTCCTTTAAATTATTTCCCCAAATAAAGGAAATTTTTAAAATTCCTTTAAATTCTTTCCCCAAATAACCTCTAACTAAACCCCTAAAATACTTCTTGCCCCAAATATAAAATATATATCCCCTTTCAATATAAAATTCAAGATCCTTTGCAGTTACTATATGTGAGAAAATAAAAGTTGATGGCGAAAATAGAACTCAATTTGAGCTGACTTAAAGGACAGAGTATAATTCAAATGAACTGTAAAAGAATGACACCGGCATTTGAATCACTGATTTGTTGTACTTCCTAAGAATTTAATTAGATAAACCCTAACATGATAGAAGTGACTTATTGAATTTATCTTTCAAGTATTCTGTTAAGTATCATTTATTTGATCTCACCAATATTCCTGCTAGGCAAGTGATACTGTTTCCTTTCTGCAGTTGAGGAATGGACATAGTTTTATAGAAGTAGCCCAATGACCAGGAACTAGGCAACTGATTTGAGTATAGCAGGAAATAAAGGAAATCAAAGGAAGCTGGAGGGCAGAAACTGAGACTTCATAAACAGAGACAAGAGAAATGTTCCCAGACCATATTTTTGCCTGGTCCCAGAAGGTCGTTTTGTGGGAACAATCAGAGAGAAAATGATGCAAAATGTGCAAAGCAAAGTTGTTACCATCAAACTGGCAAAAGAAGAGTCTACAGTTCACATCCCTTTTGTGTTATCCTATTTCCTTCTAAAAATAGTTTCATGTTCAGGGGATTTTCAATATGTAAACAACTTCTGATGTGACATTATTTTTTAACATAGATTTTTATTTTACTCTTCATTAATCTTTGCAAAGTAGACACATTTTAATAATCTTTACATATAAATGTCAGGTAATACCCCAAAACAAATAAACCATAAAATTCAATACAACAAACTAAAGGAAAATTATCTTTTAAAAACTGTGTAGGTTAGGTGACTTACTTACAAGATAATTTAAGAATCATAATCCCTCCCCCAGCCCAACATTCTATAACCATTCTAAATCTACAGATGATAAAATGATCATCAGATCTCAGGCTAGGTTTTAAGGATAATACTTATAAATATTCATAATATTTCAATGCCTATTAACAACTTAAAGGGTAATAAAATATAAATAAGCATGTCCATTTTATGTATTTTATGATCAGGATATTTTAGCTATCATAGAAACTAATGCTTATTGAAGTGACTCATTATGTCAGAAAGCTAATGTATAGTTGATGCTGAAACTTTGAATAGTTAAAGAAAAGTTTGAAGTTGAATAGTTGAAGTTGTTAAGAATCACCCAAAATCTCTGTTTCTTGGTATTTAACGACAGTAGTTAAAGTCTGTCAGTAGTGGACTAGACAAAGGTTTCAGAAATTTAACCCACAAGAACAGCATCCAAAACTTAGTAGGACTCTGAAAAGTTCTTTGTTTTAGTTCTGCCCTATTATTTTCCAGTTTAAGAATGTGTAATATCAGTACAACATTAGAACTAGTCATATGTTTTGATTTGACAATTGGTTTGATAATACATGAGCAATTGAGACATATACCACACGTGAGAATGATTGAAGTAGTTGTGTATTTAAACAGTCTTTTGTATTTACTTATTTATAGAATATTGTGTCTCAAATATGTTTTTCTCCCTTGATCTGGATTTTGAAGGATAGAAATATCAAAGCAGATGTGTGAAAGATAGTGCAAAGGGCTAGAGTACACTTGGGTCCTATACCTGGCACTATATGGTTCCTTAAATACTTTAGAGCACCACGTTACTAGGAATGCCTGAGTACAAATGGGTATGAACTCAAAACAAACAAACAAGCAAATAGTACATAGGAAATAAACTTTTTGGGGAGTCTGGAATGATAAAGTAGTACATAGAGCATTTAGCTTGCATTGTTGTGCACAGTACATTCTTCAAAACACAGCCCGGTAGTGATCAAGTATGGAGCTAGGCATAAACCCTGATAATTGCTAGATATGTAACCAATACCAAAGAGAGGAGAAGAAAAGAAGGAAAATTAGGAGTAGAAATTTATTTGGGGATTATTGAAACAATATTTTTCAACAATCTCACAAATGAGTGAGATTACTCTGTCTATCCCTCTCACTCTGACACTTCACTTTTTATAATACTGTCCATAGTCATCCATTAAATGAAATTTTCATAACTTCATTTTTTAGTTATATATATAATTTTTATTTTTAACATATGTGCTTACATATCTTTCACATCAACTTCAATATATACACCAAAACAAAGATGTCAAAATAAATAAATAGATAAATAAGAGATTATTTTGTGCTTTTTTTCCTGCATAGGCACAGTTAATATTGGGGACATTGGAGATGGAATTCACTTGGCCTAAGAGATACAGATTACTCCACCTTTGAAGTATAACATGATGGGATTAATTATAGACTCCTTGCATGCTCATTTACTATCCCCTCAGTGCTTTTGTGGTGTAAGGAAGACTTCTGCTTCTTCATGGGTGATAAAAATCAGACCTCCGTATCTAGAGATCTTGGTGTCTGCACAGGCCAAGGAATGATGAAGTTTTTGTGGTTCTACAAGTTCTGTTCCTTGAGTGTCATTTTAATCCGTCTTCTGTAGTTAGTGGTCTTGGTCATTGCGTGGATCCTAGGATGGAGCCTGGGATAGAGTCTTTCATTATGTTTCCAGACAACCAATTCATTTGTGATAGTCTCAGTCAGACCTCTGGAATTAGAGATCTTGTTTGTTGTACAGATCATAGACCAAAACCTAGGCTAGGGCCTTTTTATTGGTCCCAGGATACGTACTGTCCAGCATAATTGTAACAGCCAGTCATCTGTAGATAGAGATCTTGGCTTTTGCACAGATCAAAGAGTGACAAGTCTTCTGATTTTGTCTTATCGTTGGCTGGTGAGGTAGGACAACCTGCTCTTAGATCAAGTTGTTTCCATTTTCTCATTGTCAGGATATCATATTAGAACTGGCACATGTTAGTGTCAGAGCAGTATTAAGGATGCCCCAGAGGGTACTTGGTTCCTGGAGCTGTTGTGGAGAACTGTGTCATTTCTCTGTCTGGGATCTAGGATTTGAGGCTAGATGGTCGGTGACTAATCCCCTGGGGTCCAAGTTGGGAACACATGACATATATTCAAGATGAGAAGTGCCCCTGCATTGTAAAATAGTATGAGTTCTTATCCATAGTGGATAAGAGCTTACTTATATAGGTGAGATTTCCCCCTTTTTAAAATATGCCTTTGCAGGAAGAAATGGTGCTACATTACATTACTGGTGCATTTGGGGGTGGAAAGAAAAGAAAACAGAAACAAGACAAAAAGAAAAAATATATATGCTGACATATATAAAGAAAGAAGATTTCTTTAAATGAAATAAAAAAGTAATCAAAGGAACAAAGTGATACTGGAGACTACCTTACATTTGGGGAAAATAGGTTAAGAGGTAGTGCTATATAGGTCTTATAAATATGATGGAAGTATAGGCTTCTCCATTGTCTTTTGAGATTTTCTTGTGAGGTGTGGGCTCTAGGGCACCTTTTCATCACACACCCTGGCCTTCTTGAGATTGAGAAAAGATTTGTGGCAGGGAGGTCTTGGGTAGAGTGTTTGCAGTGGGATCCTTTTGGAACTAAGTCCATTTTAGGGAGAGGTGGTAAGAAGGGCCACACAGTATGTGTCAGCAGGGGTGTTGGTTGTATTTTCTTGCCGGGGAAGAGGTGTGGGTTTGAGTGGGTGTCCCTATGCTTGTGTTATGGGTACTAGTTCTTTGGGGTAGGAGGTCGATCTTGATGCCTAATTGATTAAGAACTGAAGGTGAAGAGTTTTAATAAGGTGGGAAATCGGGATTGGAATGAGGGGTTAAGGGATAGTCGGAATTCTAAAGGGGAGTGGAGATAGTATATGGGAGGGGCTATATACACTATAGATATGCATTGTTTATATTTTAGGTTTGGCTCTCAAGGAGGATTCCTATCTCTGTGTGCTCCTGCCCACATATAAACATATAGAAGTTAGCTTAGGTATAGATTAATGAAAAGAGGTGGGAAAAGCAAGAGAAAAACTGAGTACAGAAAGATAGGTAAATGCAGTACATGTAAGGTAAATAAACTAATATATCAACTTTTGGATACATATAGGTTTCGCATCTCGAGTACTAAACATTGTGTTAGTAAGGTCTGTCTATATAGGTGTTTACCCTATGTAGTATTGTCTGCATCACCTTATATATGCACTTTCCTTTCTTAAAGAAGAGGTAACAGTGTAGTTTTTATTTGAAATGCATTGAATTGATGATAATGAGGATTAAAAGGTAAAATAAAAAGAGGTAGAAAAGAAGAAAAAAAGGGAAAAAAATAGTGAACAGAGAGGAGAAAAGAGCAAGGGAATGTTAGTTTGGTTGAATGTTTTGATGAGTAGGCCCTGTAGTATACATCTGTAGGTCGCAGTTGCTGCTTCAGTGGTCTGGCTGGTCACGTGCTTCAGGTCCTAAAAGAAGGCAAAACCGAGGAGCAGAGTCTGCCTGGCACACAGAGGAGCCACATTAAAAATGTAAAGAGCTGAAAATGGAGAGCGGACTGGGTGAGCCCCCTTCCCCCCACTTGGGTGCCGAGTCGGCAAGCACCACCCGGGACCCCAAGTGCAAACGGAGAGCAGACCGGGTGAGTCCCCTTTCCCCCCACGTGGGCGACTAGTCAACAAGCCCCCCCCGGGACCCCAAGCGCTAACAGAGAGTGGAACAGGTGAGGCCCCTCTCCCCCATGTGGGAGCCTAGTCGTCAAGCCCCCCCCTCGGGACCCCTAGCGCAAACGAAGAGCTGACCGGGTGAGTCCCTTCCCCCACGTGGGCGCCTAGTAGACAAACCCCCCCCAGGACCCCAAGCACAGGCGAGAGATGACCGGGTGAGTCCCTTCCCTCAGGTGGGCGCCTAGACCGGCAAGTTGAGCAAGCCACTTTGGGACCCCAAGCCGGAGTGAAAGGTAGGAGGGGTGAGGAGAACCCTACGCCACTGGGGCAGACTAGGATCAATAGACGGGGGAGATAGGGCAGCCACCTGGACCCTTGGGTGACCTAGAGCAGTCCACCCCCCTGAGCCCTGGAACGGACCTGGGACTCCCCAAGGGCTGAGGGCAGAGCTGTCAGGGTTTGGCTGAGGGAATTTCTTCAACTGAGGCTTGGAGGGGGAGAAACTCCATTGACTCCCAGAGAGAGGAGGGAGGATAGAGAGCTAGGCTCAACAGCGCCAGCAACCATTGTGGCCAGGAGCGGAACTGCACTGCTGACAGAAATAAGGAGCAGAAAAGTGACAAGACCCACTGAATGAAGGCTGACCTCTAGGTAGGAAAGGGGAGGAGAAAGAGGCAGGTTCAAAAAGCTCAACCAACAGCCCCCTCTAGAACCACCTTCAGGAAGGGCACCAATCTCCACGCCACAGGGGACCAAAGCAGGCCGAAATTAGAAGACACAGCACGCCAAAGCACACCATTAAATACAAAGAAATATGCGTAAATCAAGGAGAACCCTAATATCTGGAGATACCGTGACAAACCCTAGCAAGTTTCCAAGTCCACCAAAATGCACAGATCCATGGGAAGAAGACCTAAAAGTGGCCATGAGGAAGGAAATGCAAGAATTAATAAAAGAAATGAAAGAAACCCTAGCTACCGAGTATAAGAAATCCATGGATGAACGAATCAGCCAAATTAAAGAAGAAATGTTAAAGAACATGAGAGATTCCATACAAAAGGAAGTGAAGGAAATAAAAGACAAAGTAACAAGCCTTACGAGCAGAAACACAGAGTTGGAGAAGCACATTGAAGAACTCGAAGGAAAACTGCAAACAAAAAATGATCAAGAAACCAACAAAGAAATAAAAGGCAAAGCACTGGAAGGAAAATACAATATCTAATAAACAAGGACAAAAGAAACAATCTAAGAATTGTGGGTATACCAGAAGGGGAGGAAATAGGGAAAGGGGAAGAACAGGTAGTCAGGGAGATAATAACAGAGAACTTCCCCACCCTCTGGAAAGAAACTTCAGGGCAAATCCAGGAAGTCAAGAGAGTCCCTAATAAAACAGACCCTAATAAACCAACACCAAAACATATAATAATCCAAATGGCAAAAAACAAAACAAAAAAAAAAACAAAGAGAAAGAGGAACGTCTTAAAGCAATAAGGGAGAAAAAAGACCTCAAGTACAAAGGAAAGGACATAAGAATCAAACCAGATCTCCCATTTGAAATAATTCAAGCAAGAAGACAGTGGAATGACATATTTAAACAACTGAATGAAAGAAATTTCCAACCCAGGGTCCAATACCCAGCAAAACTATCATTCATATGGGAGGGCAGACTAAAAACATTCTCAAACATGAACGAACTTGAACTATTTGTATAAACTAAACTGATCCTAAACGACCTAGTCAGAGACGACTTACACAATCCAAACCCCCGTTTGTAACAATAACTACTCCACACAATATAACTGCACAACAGTCCTCTCTCTCAATAATTTCCCTAAATGTTAATGGACTAAACTCTCCAATTAAAAGAGTAGAGAACTGCATAAGGAAAAATAAACCGAACTTCTGCTGTCTGCAAGAAACACACCTACAGATACTGGATAAGCACAGGCTTAGAATAAAAGGATAGAAAGTAATTATTCAGGCCAATGGAAAAAAAAAGAGCAGGGACAACCATTCTTATATCAGACCAAATTGCATTCAACCTCAAGAAAGTGATCAGAGACAAAGAAGGTCACTACTTACTGGTCAGGGGAACATTGGATCAAGAAACACTAACCCTGGCCAATATCTATGCACCTAATGTAGAGTCAGCAAAATATGTGAGGCAACTGCTCGCAAACCTGGAGAAACACATGAATGGAAATGTGATAATAGTAGGGGACCTCAATACTCCACTATCATCACTGGACAGATCCACCAAACAGAAAAATAGCAAAGCAATAAGAGCCCTAAATGAAAAATTAGAAGATCTAGGGCTCATAGACTTATATAGAGCCCTCCATCTCCAGAAAGTAGAATGCACATTCTTCTCAAGCCCACATGGATCCTTCTCCAGAATAGACCATGTCTTAGGATACAAAGACAACCTATGCTGTGAGCCAATTCTGTTCGCAAGACACCAGCGCCTGCAAACAGATCCTTCGTGGAGTTTGGGAAAAAATCCGCGGGGAGAGAGTGGGCACACAAAACGGCGAATGACGGAACAATATTGTAGAAATGAATGAAACCACACAGATTGTATGGGGACTCGCGTCTAAAAGGACGGAGACAAATTTATTTTTTGAGCTGGCTGACTTTTAAAGGTTAGAGGCTTGGAAAGCAGGTGCAAATTCTTGACATCAGAGAAACTGGGAAAATAATGGAGGAGCCTGGCTTAAATTAGCATATTAAAGAGCCGATACTGAAGGTGAAAAGGCAGTTTGTTTTGGGTTCGCTTTGTTTAGGGTAAATAAAAGGGAAACAGGTAATTTTCAGGGAAGTGGGAAGAGAGAGGAATGTTTTAGAGTTTTGGGGGAAAACTGAAAATTACCTTGTTTTGAGTAAACAGGGGAAAGACTGAAAATTGCTTTACTATGAGCTAAGTTTTAGGAAAAACCTGATCTTGGCACCAGAGTAGGAAAAATTACAGGGAGCTGTTAAGTGGGAGATTTTTGGCGGGATTTGTACTGTTCTTTGTTAGAAAGAATTTACTAAGGCCTGATTTCTAATATTGGTTAAAAATAAAGAGAGAGATAGTTACAGCCACTTATGGAATTATGGCCAAACGATCCACACAAAGGGTCAAGTGATTTTGACTGCTCTAAGCGGGCCTTTTTGGCAAATAATTCCTTTTCAGGAGAGCACTACACCTTTCTGGTGTGTGCCCCTCCTGAGTGGGATGTGGCAAACCTATATAATACCACAAATGTAAGGATAATTAGAAGTACCCTATCAGATCACTATGCAATAGAGGTCAAAATTGACTTCAAGAAGAAACAATGGAGAAAAACTAATACCTGGAGAGTAAACAGCATGCTGCTCAACAACAGCTGGATCAAAGAACAACTCAAGGAAGAAATAAAAAGATTCCTTGAGACAAATGATAATGAGGAGACAACTTGTCAAAATTTGTGGGACACAGCAAAGGCAGTAATTAGGGGGAAACTCATAGCAATAGAGGCCTATGTCTAGAAACAGGAAAACAACAAAATCAACAGTTTAAAGGATCACCTCAAGGAATTGGAACCGCAGCAGCAGAGAAATTTAACCACGACCAGAAGGCAAGAAATAATATAAACCAGAGCAGAAATAAACAACACAGAAACTAAGAAAACAAAACAAAAATCAATGAGACCAGGAGTTGATTTTTCGAAAAAATAAACATGATAGACAAACCACTGGCAAAACTCACCAAAAAAAAGAGGGAAAACACTCAAATCAGAAGGATAACAAATGAAAGGGGAGAAAACAATACAAAAAATCAATGAGACCAGGAGTTGATTTTTCGAAAAAATAAACAAGATAGACAAACCACTGGCAAAACTCACCAAAAAAAAAGAGGGAAAACACTCAAATCAATAGGATCACAAATGAAAGGGGAGAGATTACAACAGAACCCCAAGAAATACAACATATCATGAGATCATAATATGAACAACTATACTCAATTAGGCTAGAGAACCCAGCAGAAATCGACAGATTCCTAGAAAAATACCATCTTCCAAGACTGGAAAAGGAAGAACTAGAAAGCCTAAATAGACCAATCACCTCAAAAAAATTGAAGATGTAATTAATAAACTTCCTAAGAACAAATGTCCAGGCCCAGGTGGATTTACAGGTGAATTCTACCAAACATTTCTAGAAGTTTGGTTTGAAAGAGCCAAAAGTGGTAGTAGTACCACTTTTCCATAGGCTCTTCAAAACCATAGAGAAAACATGAATCCTCCCCAATTACTTTTATGAGGCCAATATCACACTCATTCCCAAAGATGGCAAAGACACCACCAAAAAAGAAAACTACAGAACAATCTCACTAATGAATATAGATGCAAAGATACTCAACAAAATCTTAGCAAACCGAATCCAGCACTTCATCAAAAAGATCATACATCATGACCAAGTGGAATTTATACTAGGAATGCAAGGTTGGTTCAACATACGCAAATCAATCAACATTATACATCACATCAACAAGAAAGACAAAAACAACATGATCATATCAATCGATGCAGAGAAGGCGTTTGACAAAATCCAACACCCTTTCATGTTAAAGACACTCAGCAAAATAGGGTTAGAAGGAACCTTCCTCAGATAGTTACAGCTATCTATGAAAAACCAAAGCCAACATTATACTTAATGGTGAGAAAATAGAATCATTCCCACTAAGATCAGGAACTAGGCAAGGCTGTCCACTCTCTCCACTCTTATACAATATAACCTTAGAAGTCTTAGCAATAACAATCCGACAAGAGAAGGGAATGAAAGGAATCCATATTGGGAAAGAGGAACCCAAACTATCTCTATTTGCAGACGATATGATGATATACATCGAAAACCCTAAAGAGTCCACAGTAAAACTCCTAGAAATAATTAACCAATACAGCAAAATGGCTGGTTACAAAGTCAATACACAAAAGACAGTAGCGTTTCTATATACAAACAACGAAGTCGAGGAGAGAGAGATTAAAAATACAATTCCATTTAAAATATCATTTAAAATCATTTAAAATTTAAAATCCATTTAAAAAATATCAGGTACCTAGGAATCAACCTTACAAGGGAAGTGAAAGACCTATACCAGGGAAACTTCAAAACACTTCAGAAAGAAATTGAAGAGGATCTAAAGAAATGGAAGAACATCTCATGCTCATGGATAGGTAGAATTAACATAGTCAAAATGACTATCCTACCCAAACTACTATATAGATTTAATGCAATCCCTATACAAAATCAAACACCCTTCTTTAAAGAAATAGAACAATCAATCATAAAATTCATCAGGAATAACAAAAAACCCAGGATAGCCAAACACATATTGAAAAACAAGAAGCTGGGTGGCATCTCCTTACCTAACTTGAAACTATACTATAAAGCCATAGTAATCAAAACAGCATGGTACTGGAACAGAGACAGGACCTCAGACCAGTGGGTCAGAACAGAATTCTCAGACATAAACCCCAAGATATACAGCCAACTAATATTTAATAAAAGAGGCAGGAACTTGAAATGGAACAAAGAAAGCCTCTTCAACAAATGGTGTTGGTACAACTGGAAAACCACATGTACGAAAGTGAAAATTGACCCATACCTCACTCCTTATACAAAAGTCAACTCAAAATGGATCAAAGTCCTTGAAAGCAAACCTGATTTTTATAAACTATAAAGTTTGTCGAGAACAAAATAGGCAGAACACTCGAAGACATATATATCAAAAAGGTCTTCGAGAATGGAGCACCAATGGCAAGAACTTTAGCATCAAACATAAACAAATGGGACTACATCAAACTAAAAAGCTTCTGCATGGCGAAAGAAACCTTACTTAATGCAAGAAGACAGTTAACAGAATGGGAAAAAATTTTTTTCACTCGACATATCAGATATCTAGAACATAAAAAGCACTCAGAAAGCTGAGCTCCCTAAAACCAAATAAAGCCATAAAAATGGGGAGATGAAATGAATAGACACTTCTCTGAGGAAGACAGAAGGATGGCCAACAAACACATGAAAACATGCTCACCTTCACTCATCATCAGAGAGATCCAAATCAAGACAACAATGAGATACCATCTTACACCAGTAAGGATGGCTCACATCAAAAATATTGGGAACTATTTCTGTTGCCGGGGATGCAGTATGAAAGGAACTCTCATCCACTGCTGGTGGGAATGCCCCCTAGTCCAACACCTATGGAGAACAGTCTGGAGAGTTCTCAAAGAATTCAGAATTGAGCTGCCATTTGACCCAGTAATTGCTCTCCTAGGTATATACCCCGAACTTGGAAGGACATTCATTCGAAAATACGTGTGCACCCCACTATTTATTGCAGCACTCAGTATAATAGCCAAGTCTTGGAACCAACCTCGATGTCCAACAACAGATGAATGGATCATTAAGATGTGGTATTGCTGCGGACTGTTTTATCCTGATGGGATAAAAAGTTCCTAAGCATAACCTTAGTGAGTTTATTTTCCCACTGGAAGTCATGCGGGAGCATGAAGAGGCGAACATGGAATAATGAATTATGAAATATGAAATGAATAAGACCACAGAGAATGCATGGGGACTTGCGTCTAGAAAGACGAAGACAAATTTATTTTTTGAGCTGGGTAGTTTTTAAGATTTGAGCTTTGGAATGCGGGGTGTAATTTTTGACATTAAAGAAAGTGGGAGATGGTTAAAGAAACAGAATGAAAGGCCATGGCTAAAATTTGCATATTAAAAAACTGATACTGAAGGTGAAAAAAAGTTTTGTTTTGGGTTAGCTTTGTTTTTGGGTAATTAGGAGAAACCAGGTAATTTTCAGGGAAGTGGGAAGAGAGAGAAATATTTTAGAGTTTTGGGGGAAAACTGAAAATTGCTTTACTATGAGCTAAGTTTTGGAAAAACATGATCTTGTGGCCAAGGTAGCAAAGATCACAAGAGCTGGTCAGTGGGAGAATTTTGGCGGGATTTGTACTGTCCTCCTTTATTAGAAAGAATTACTAAGGCCTGATTTCTAATAATGGTCAAAAATAAAGAGAGAGATAGTTACAACCACGTTTTAGAATTATGGCCAAACACTCCACGCAAAGGGTCAACTGATTTTGACTGGTCTGAGCGGGCCTTTTTGGCAAATAATTCTTTTACAGGAGTGTAACACTTTTCTGATATGTGCCCTTCCTGAGTGGGGTGTAACATGGTATCTATACACAATGGAATATTACATGGCAGTCAGAAATGATACAATCACAGACTTGGCAGCAACGTGGATGGCCCTAGAACATGTTATGTTAAACGAAGTAAGTCAGAAGACAAAAGATACACACAGAATGATAGCATTATTCTGAAGCACCTAGAACATACATCTTATACACAACTAACACTCAACAATCAAATAATAGGGTTTAACAGGGTAGGAACTCTAAACACTGTAATAGTCAACATATACTCGAGAGCAGTGCCCAAAATACATGAAAAAGGAACAACGCAAACTCTTGACCGCATTATACCACAAAAAAAAAAAAAAAAAAAAAACAGCAACACTAGAAACAGCAGCATAGAGAGAACAGGTATGTAATCAGCCTTCTACGACAAAGGCCCACATTAATCCCTTGGAGATCGTATACAGGATCACAGGTAAAGAATACCACGGGAAATCACTGACTCCAATGGAAACATCCCATAACATCATGTTTTAATGGCTTATTTTATTATATTTAAAATAACCTCTCAGCTTTTCTGTCTACAGGCATTCTTGGATACAAAGGGTGGACAAACCAAGATGGCAGCTCAGGATATCACACGAGATACCATACCTAGCTGGTAGTACGAGATGGTCCCGAGAAAACTCTTTAACATACACTTTATTTCAAGGTTATACCTTCTTTTAGGAATTGAAGCAAGTGGCCAGTCAGACCACTGAAGCAGTAACCGTGACATACATACTTAAACTACAGACTCTACTCATCAAACACATTCAAGCAAACTAACATTCCCTTGCTATTCTCCCTCTCTTCTCACTACTTTCTTTTTTATCATTTCTTTTCTACTCTTCTCTCTACTTTTTTCTTTTCTCTTTTCCCTTTCTTTCTAATGTATTTTCTCTTTTCTCCCTTCTTACCCCTACCATATACATAACCCTTTCCCCCATTTGGAAATTCAACTACCCCCTCACCCCTCATTCCCATCCAGACTTCCCACTGTATTAAAACTCTTCACCCTCAGTCCTTAATCTATTATTAATATAATCTATTATTATCCTTAATCTATTAGGCATCAAGATTGACCTCCTACTCCAATGAACCAGTACCCAGTACCCAAACAAAGAGACACCCAGTCAAACTCACACTTTGTCTCCTGCAAGAAAAGGCAGCTAACTCCCCTGCGGACCCATGCTGCGCGGCCTTCCCTACCATCTTCCTTTATTGTGGACTGTTACTTGAAGCCTGACTTAGTTTCAAAAGTAGCCCAAATACAAGAACTCTTTCAAGATCCCTCTGCCATAAATCTTTTGCAAATTTGAAGAAGGTCAGGGGGTGTGATGGAAAGGTGCCTGGGAACCCACACACTACAAGAAAAACCCAAAAGACAATGGGAAAACATGTACTCATAACATAAACATAAGACCTGTATTACACCTCCTCTTTACCTGCCTTTCTCCAAATGTAAGGTAGTCTTTTGCATCACTTTGGTCCTTTAAATACTTCGTTAATTCATTTTTAATTATCTGTTCTACATATACATATGTGAGCACATACATTTTTAATCCTATTTTTTAATCTTTTTTGGGTATGTGACCTGTTTCTGTTTTCCTCTCTGTCCACCCCCAAATGCACCAACAATATAACATAGCACCATTTCTCTCTGCAAAGGCACACTAAAAAAAGGGGAAATCTTACACATAAAAAAGAGCTCCTATCTACTAGAGATAGGAACTCATAGTTGTTTACAATACAGGGATAACTCCTACCTTGAAAATATGTCATGTGGAATCAACTTAGACCTCAGGAGATTAGATTCCATCCATCCAGCCTTGAACACTGGATCCCAGTCACAGAAACAGCACAGTTCTTCACAACAGCTGCAGGAAACAAACCCCATCCGGGACAACCTTAATACTGCTGGAACACCAACGAGTGCCAGCTCTAATACAATATCCTGACAACGAGGAAAATGGGAACAACATGACCTAAGAACAGGTTATCCT